>NW_021166901.1:31030-166360 GCF_900634415.1 Cottoperca gobio | reverse complement strand
GGACCCAAATTAATGTAAAATGAATGTGAAGAGCATGAAAATTAACTAAATGATTTTCCCAGGTCTAATTGTTTTAGTTGGTCCCTGATGGACTTCTTTAGCAGGTTTTGTCTTTTGTCTTCATACTTTTTGGGTGTTATCAAGTATTATCTGCTGTAGCACTGTAGAACACACTGTACATGCAACGCATGATGTCTCCGGCCCTGTGCTTGACACTTGAACTTGAATGCCTCAGTATGTACGTTGTACGGTGGTTCTCGTGTTCCCCGTCTCACGTTTGCAAAGGGCCTCACACTCCTCCCGCTCTGATTATTACACAGCGTTACAAAACTTACATGACGCAAAGTAAGAGAAATAATGCAGAATGTAAAGAACAATGTAATACTTTTACGACGTGTTAACATCACAAGTGCCAAAATACTGACCGCTTTTTGATAAAAGTTTGCCGTCTCGAATGCAACGCTGCGATGAGTGTGGCGTTGTGCTTCAGTTCAATCGCTCGGGCAATTGTCACTGTGGAAAAGGAAATAGATGGTAAAGATCTAAAATATGGATACAACTTGTTATGATTAGGATCATTAGGGTGAAATATCATCATTGCCATGAGTATCTGTGTCATTGGACTCTGACTCCTGATCTGTAATCCTCAGATACAATATAATAAGAGAATCAATATTTATGTCATTATAAATTTAAATTTATAGTAAAAGATGCCACTGGTTATAAGGTATAGCTCCTACCACAACGCACAATAACCATACCCAACCTAAGAATATTTTTTTTTTTTGTTATTGTTTTTTCAAAATATTGATGATTCATACAACCATTAATAGTCATATTGTATTATTCCAGGGTTGTGATGTGATGTAATAAGATACATTTCATTGCCCTTTAAGGCAATTCTGTCAAACATTCTGACTTGTCCGACTCCTCTCATGATGGTTGCATAGAATGTAAAAAACTACACTTTTGTAGAGAAGCAATGTGCAGCTCGGACATTATTAAGAATCACAAAACATAATAAAAAAAAAACTAGGTGTATTAATGTAATAGAAATGTGACACTCAACGAGCATACCTGATGCATGCAGTTATGGCTAAAGTGCAGGCCTGGGCGACTTTACCTTCCTGCGCCTCAGCCTGGCACTGGATGAATATGCATCGATCGCTCTGGGCTCCAGGTCTCGGCCCTTTTCGGCCGGCGGATGAGACGAGGGATGTGGACCTCCTGCAGCAAACATGACAGAGAATAGTTGCTTTAAAATCAGCTTTTAAAGTTATTCATTTGTAATACTATGCATTCTTTTTGTGTGTTGCGAGACTATAATCCACTGTGACACTGTGGCCCCCTAACACCGACATATACTCCCCTCCACTCATGTTGGTATGGAGTCAGTTTATTAGCTGGAACCGTGGAGTCCGTGAGTTAGCTTGGCTAGTAACTTTTTTTTTTGTATCTGTTGACTTTGGGCAAATTGTCATTAATAGTGTGGCGAATGCGCATTAGCAGTTCCTGTTGCAATGTACCCAGTGGAAGTACAGGCAGCTATCAGTGGTTCTTTCTATACTGAAGAAAACTTCAAAATGTGACGATTCTCTTGCCGGTTCTGACAAGTGACTTTGAGAAGAAGGAGTTTAACCCATTGTCTGCCTCACGGGCCACACCCCAAACCTCTGCTTTAGACATAGGGGTGTTTGCAGAAGGGCGTGTTGGGGTCACTAGAGGGAGTTTAATAAAAAATGTATTTATTGTAAACTGAAGAATTCTCTGGATAGTGCTTCACTCTTCTCTGAATGAACAGAAATTATCAAAGCAATCAATATTAAGTCAGAGGCCTAATTATTCTGACAGATTTTAGTGAACAGCACATTTAGTTCTTATGTTTACCATAGAAATATCAAATGAGGAAATACTAAGAGTAAGACAGGAGGTGAATAGGCCTCCCGGCAGCAAAACCTCCAAGTCCCACAGCTCTATGTCATAACTTAGAAAGACTTGACTGGTCTGTAGCTGCTCACCTTGAGGGTTTTGATATACCCAGCGCAAACTTTCAGGCTCCGGTGAACATCTTTCGCTTCAGCCTCCGTACGCTATCGAACAGGAAAACATGACCACAAGAAATATTTAGTATAGTAATAAAAAGCAATGACAATTTTACAAACTAGGGTTAATCAATTTACAACTTATTTAACATAAATAACAGACAAAAAAACACACTTTTCTTTCCCTGCTAGTCTCGAGGCAACTTGGTGTACCAGAGGGCTACATTGAAGGCCATGGAGACCATTTCAAACACTGCATCCTGTGGGCAACTGGGAGGAGAGCGTGGACAGACGGTGGGTTATACAGACTGACATAGCCTTTGAGGTAAAATTGTAATGAGCAACACAGAGCGTGATAGTGTCGTCTTCACTGTGAAAAATTCTTTTTCTGTGTTTTGAAGTTTTTAGAATGAGTTCTGCCCCAGAATAACTTCATTCAAAATGTAGTTAATATTTGCAGAACTCCATCATTTAAATAAGAATGACAAATATTCAATGAGGTGCTTAATGGCATTTTGAACTGTTTTACTTATCGGTTGCCATGCAAACCATGAACACTAAATAAAATGCTTCCAATGAGACTCGAAGTATAAATTGAGTTTTTACCTTGGTGGTTTCCTTGTAATGGTCAGTCCACTTGAAGTTCTGGATGAATCTCATCTTGTTCTCCTGTGTAGTCCCATCCAAGGATGAAATAAAGCCTATTGTATCATAAACCAATATTTAAAAAATGAGAAAGCAGTTGGTTGGTGCAAGGCAAAAATCAAAAAACCGAAGGTAAGTTAGAAGGCAAATCAGAAACACAATTACAATAATTAAAAATACAATACAAGTATGCAATTACTTTTTTCAATCACATTGTTTTAGGTAAAGTCATGCCAAGACATTGTCAAATACTGTAAAGAAAAACTGGGGTCAACTCTTTGGACATCTACTTTTCCCTTAAGTATCTTAAAAGTTTGAAAATGTTTCTTATTCCAATTGTCTGGAAGCATCATATACAGCATATTTCTCTATCCGCTTGTTCAAACTATTTATTGAAACAGTGTGGATGTTTACTGAGACTGTTTTTGAGGCATGGTTCTATGGCAAGATGTCTTTGAGCTTGGAAAACTTTGGGACCAGGATTAAAATAATGTTCTGTTTGATGAAAAATGTTTTTGATGAGAAGCAAGAGTTTGTATTGACTGATACACTGACGGGCAACACTGCATTGTAAAGGGTTAACACCCTAACAAGAGAAGAGAAGAAACATTAGATCGCACATTACCTGGAGGAGGGAAGTAAGGAAGGGAAGTATGCATCTGTGGCATTTTATCATGATTCTCAAGGGTTGCAGGTGACAGCAGTGGAAACATCTTCCAGCAGTCTCGCCTGTTAGTCCTCAGGTACTGATGTGTCAAACAAATAGCAATCAATTGAGCTCTAAAATGTGATGATCATTACAGCATCAGAGTGATTATATCCAACGAGGCATTGCCATCTTTAAGAAAAAAGAGGTGACTGTGATCAATTACAGTAACATGCCATAGGACTTCCACTCATCATATAGAGCAGGATAGACAAAAACAATGCACGGTGGTATTTTGTCCGTGATCTGGTCACAGTCAGTCCAATTTGATAACACCATTCCCGGTGTAAGTAAATGGAGAGAAGACATACTTGCATATCTTATTGCGGCGGCTCCCTGCCACTCCATAAAAGTTAAAGGAACCGGGCTGTTGCTTCAGCGGGTTTCTGTGAAACCAATGAGCCATCCTGGGATGAGGACACACCTATAAGGGTTGAAAAATACAGGATGAAAAAGAGCTACTGAATGAGTTGTTTTCTGGTATTAACACATTTTTGGTACAGTGGAATGGATGGCCTCCCAACTAGTTAATATATTTAGTGAGGTATTTATAGTAGGCAGCATATAGGTTATGTGTCACTTGGCTAACGTTCATTTACCGATACGGGTCGCTTCGAGTGGCTAGCGGCCGTGTTAGCAAGGACTATTGCCCCTTCCCAAAGTAACCTTACTAGAAAAAAAATGATAAAAACAATCAAGAGCTCTGGGGCTGCTATGCATTGGGTTTTAACAATTATTGTATGTCTGTTGTAGACAAAAGTCCATTACGTAAGATACGGAGAGCAGCAGCTAACGGCTAATAGTGTGGTGCTGAGGGAAAACTGTAATAGTGTGTGTGTGTGTGTGTGTGTGTGTGTGTGTGTTCTTTTTAACAAGGAGCACACAACTACAAGAGTGTTACGCACACCTGAAAAAGCATCACACACAACTGCACTACATTAAACCCTCAACATGACTTTAGAACAGTATTACTCAAACGGCAACATGGCAGTCTCATTTCATCACTTTCACTCAAAGCCAAAGAAAATAACAACTCTTAGAAAGTTGTTCGGCAGCAGTGTCGAGCTTCACACATGTTCACACTCCTGCCTGTTTGCACCGCGACATGGGAGAGACGCTGTGCTGCTGCCAGAGGAGCTGCTGACTTTACTCTGAGCAGCCAGGTCGAGGTTATTCATAAAACATTCCGGGCTGTGTTTCGGACGCCCGGGCATACAGGCGCTACTGTTCCACACTACTTTTTGGAACAACCTCCTCCACCATAGAGCCGGTAGTAATTTCGCTTTCAATTCAGCCGTGCTTTGTGTTGCTGTGCGTAACGGTATGACGCCATAATGTCAACAAGTGGGAATTATAGCCCGTAGAGGCTAAGGCGATGCTTTGAGACATTCAGAAACACAATAACTACCTCCGCCTACTTGTGTGTGTGTGTCTCCGAGTGTGTGTCCAGGTGTGCGTGTGTGTCAAAAACAGTTTACCTCCCGGCGGAACACCACCATCAACAAACATTGGTTCCTACTTATAGCAGCAGTGCTAATTGGCTCATACATATCCATTATCACGATATGAATTTAAAAATAATACTGCATTAAACATTATACCGGTATTATCGTGAACGATCTGATATGGCCCGGCCCTGGTTTTGAAGTGCTGTAGTTGTTTCCTTTGGAGTTGCGGTGCCTTTGCAGAGCAATATCTTTTTGTTTCACACATTTTAGTCAAATCAGAATCTCCTGCCTTGTAAAACACACAGACAGGAGATATTAGTTTGAAGGTTTTGGGTTTGAGGCCCTGAGCTGCTGCTCCACTCGAACACCCAGAGTGACATATTGTAATATTGTCACCGGTGGTCAGTCACCTAGAGAGTGCTAAAGCCAAACTATTTCATAAGAGACTATTAACGTTCAGTATTTCTGTCTGCAGACCACACATTGAACACCTTGGAGCGGAGTGCGTAGCAAATGGAGGAAGTACCTTCAGCTGAAGCAGCACTTTTACATGGCTTATGTAAGTTCATGCAGTTCACAGTACTTTTGTTTATGCAAAGGAACCTTGGATGAAAACCGACTCTTCTTTACAAAGACGGGATGACAAATGGCAGGGCTCCTTTTATAGTCTACTACTTTGTGTTTGCAGGCGTACTGCTATAATGGACAGACACTGCTGGCGAGTGACAAGTGTGGTGAGGCTATACGATCTCTCCAGGAGGCAGAAAAGTGTAAGTATATCTACAGGACTGTCTCAGAAAATTAGAATATTGTGATAAAGTTCTTTATTTTCTGTAATGCAATTTAAAAAAACAAAAATGTCATGCATTCTGGATTCATTACAAATCACTGAAATATTGCAAGCCTTTTATTATTTTAATATTGCTGATTATGGCTTACAGCTTAAGAAAACTCAAAAATCCTATCTCAAAAAATTAGAATAGTTCCTCAGGACCAAGTAAAAAAAAAAGATTTATAACAGCAAAACAAAATCAAACATTTGAAAATGTCCATTAATGCACTCAGTACTTGGTTGGGAATCCTTTTGCACGGATTACTGCATCAATGCGGCGTGGCATGGATGCAATCAGCCTGTGGCATTGCTGAGGTGTTATGGATGCCAGGATGCTTCAATAGCGGCCTTTAGCTCATTAGCATTGTTGGGTCTGGTGTCTTTCAGCTTCTTCTTCACAATACCCCACATATTCTCTATGGGGTTCAGGTCAGGGGAATTGGCAGGCCAATCGAGGACAGTAATGCCATGGTCAGTACACCAGTTACTGGTGGTTTTGGCACTGTGGGCAGGTGCCAGATCATGCTGGAAAATGAATTCCTCATCTCCATAGAGCTTTTCAGCAGACGGAAGCATGTAGTGCTCTAAAATCTCTTGGTACACAGCTGCATTTACTCTGGGCTTGATGAAACACAGTGGGACCAACACCAGCAGCTGACATGGCTCCCCAAACCATCGCTGACTGTGGGAACTTCACACTGGATTTCAAGCAACTTGGATTTTGCTCCTCTCCAGCCTTTCTCCAGACTCTGGCGCCTTGACTTCCAAATGAAATACAAAACTTGCTTTCGTCTGAAAAGAGGACTTTGGACCACTCTGCAACTGTCCAGTGCTTCTTTTCCATAGCCCAAGTCAGACGCTTCTTCCGTTGTCTTGAGTTCAGAAGTGGCTTGACCATGGGAATATGGCTATTGTAGCCCATTTCCCGGACACGTCTGTGAACAGTGGCTTTTGATACCTGGACTCCAGCTTCAGTCCACTGTCTTTGAAGCTCCCCCAAATTCTGGAAGCGACTCTTCTTCATAATGCTGTTAAGGCTGCGGTCATCTCTCTTGGTTGTGCAGCGTTTCCTGCCACATTTCCCCCTTCCAACAGACTTTTTGTGGATGTGCTTTGAAACTGCACTCTGTGAACAGCTTGCTCTTTGAGAAATTTCTTTTTGTGTCTTACCCTCCTCATGGAGGGTGTCAATGATGGTCCTCAGGACAGCAGTCAGATCAGCAGTCTTCCCCATACTTGTGATTTAGTTTACTGAACCAAGCTGAGTGTTTTTCAAGGCTCAGGAAACCCTTGCAGGTGTTTCGAGTTAATTAGACGATTCAAGTGATTCGTTGAACACCCTACTAGTATACTTTTTCATGATATTCTAATATTTAGAGATAGGATATTTGAGTTTCTTAAGCTGTATGCCATAATCAGCAATATTAAAATAATAAAAGGCTTGCAATATTTCAGTTGATTTGTAATGAATCCAGAATGTATAACATTTTGTTTTTTTAATTGCATTACAGAAAATAAAGAACTTTATCACAATATTCTAATTTTCTGAGACAGTCCTGTATATCTATATATATATATATATATCTATATATCTACAGGACTGTCTCAGAAAATTAAAATATTGTGATAAAGTTCTTTATTTTCTGTAATGCAATTTAAAAAAACAAACAAATGTCATGCATTCTGGATTCATTACAAATCAACTGAAATATTGCAAGCCTTTTATTATTTAATATTGCTGATTATGGCTTACAAGCTTAAGAAAACTCAAAAATCCTATCTCAAAAAATTAGAATAGTTCCTCAGACCAAGTAAAAAAAAAAGATTTATAACAGCAAAACAAAATCAAACATTTGAAAATGTCCATTAATGCACTCAGTACTTGGTTGGGAATCCTTTGGCACGGATTACTGCATCAATGCGGCGTGGCATGGAGGCAATCAGCCTGTGGCATTGCTGAGGTGTTATGGATGCCCAGGATGCTTCAATAGCGGCCTTTAGCTCATTAGCATTGTTGGGTCTGGTGTCTTTCAGCTTCTTCTACACAATACCCCACATATTCTCTATGGGGTTCAGATCAGGGGAATTGGCAGGCCAATCGAGGACAGTAATGCCATGGTCAGTACACCAGTTACTGGTGGTTTTGGCACTGTGGGCAGGGTGCCAGATCATGCTGGAAAATGAATTCCTCATCTCCATAGAGCTTTTCAGCAGACGGAAGCATGTAGTGCTCTAAAAATCTCTTGGTACACAGCTGCATTTACTCTGGGCTTGATGAAACACAGTGGACCAACACCAGCAGCTGACATGGCTCCCCAAACCATCGCTGACTGTGGGAACTTCACACTGGATTTCAAGCAACTTGGATTTTGCTCCTCTCCAGCCTTTCTCCAGACTCTGGCGCCTTGACTTCCAAATGAAATACAAAACTTGCTTTCGTCTGAAAAGAGGACTTTGGACCACTCTGCAACTGTCCAGTGCTTCTTTTCCATAGCCCAAGTCAGACGCTTCTTCCGTTGTCTTGAGTTCAGAAGTGGCTTGACCATGGGAATACGGCTATTGTAGCCCATTTCCCAGGCACACGTCTGTGAACAGTGGCTTTTGATACCTGGACTCCAGCTTCAGTCCACTGTCTTTGAAGCTCCCACAAATTCTGGAAGCGACTCTTCTTCACAATGCTGTTAAGGCTGCGGTCATCTCTCTTGGTTGTGCAGCGTTTCCTGCCACATTTCCCCCTTCCAACAGACTTTTTGTGGATGTGCTTTGAAACTGCACTCTGTGCACAGCTTGCTCTTTGAGAAATTTCTTTTGTGTCTTACCTCCTGATGGAGGGTGTCATGATGGTCCTCTGGACAGTGTTTTTCAAGGCTCAGGAAACCCTTGCAGGTGTTTCGAGTTAATTAGACGATTCAAGTGATTCGTTGAACACCCTACTAGTATACTTTTTCATGATATTCTAATATTTAGAGATAGGATATTTGAGTTTCTTAAGCTGTATGCCATAATCAGCAATATTAAAATAATAAAAGGCTTGCAATATTTCAGTTGATTTGTAATGAATCCAGAATGTATGACATTTGTTTTTTTAATTGCATTACAGAAAATAAAGAACTTTATCACAATATTCTAATTTTCTGAGACAGTCCTATGTATGTGTGTGTGTGTGTGTGTGTGTGTGTATATATGTATATGTGTGTATATATATATGTATATATATATATATATATATATATCATATTATATATATATTAATATTATCATATATATCTGTGTGTTGTGTGTGTATTTGATCTCTCATCATATCTTTATATCTATATTTTATCTCATCTATTTTTATTCTATCTTTTATATCTTCATATTTATTATTATCATATATATATAATAATTATCTATAACCATTACTACTTATCTCTACTATATTTACTTATATATATAATTTTATCTTCTTCTTATTCTCATCTATATCTCTCTCTTTCTTCCTCTCTCTCTACTTCTCTCATCTTATACTCTCTCTCTCTCTTTTTCTCTCTCTCTACTCTCTCTATTTCTCTCTCTATCTCTCTACTCTCCTCTCCTCTCTTCCTTCTCCATCTCTTTTTCTTCTCTCTCTCTCTCTCTTTTCTCTCTCTCTCTCTCTCTCTTCTCTCTCTCTTTTCTCTCCTCTCTCTCTCTCTTTTCTCTCTCTTTTCTCTCTCTTCTTCTCTCTCTCTCCTCTCTCTCTCTCTCTCTCTCTCTCTCTCTCTCCTCTCTCTCTCCTCCCTCCTCCACTCTCTCTCTCCTCCTCTCTCTCCCTCTCTCTCATCTCCTCTCTTTTATCTCTTTCTCTTCTCTCTCTCTTTTCCCTCTCTCTCCTCTCTCTCTCTCCTCTCTCTCTCTATCTCTTCTCTCTTCTCTCTCTCTCTCTCTCATCTCTCGTCTTCTTGTTCTCTCCCCCTGCTGTCTTCCTGTCTTGTGTCCATATGTTTTAGAGTAAAGGCCCTGTCACACAGCTCCGTGTGGCAGAAACATGCCGGTGTATATGAAAAGTAGCTCAAAATGTGTCAGAGTCCAAATACGTCCAACTTTTCCACAGCAGTGTTGTAGCTGACGTATACATAATAAATACATAACAAATTATTATACGTATGTCTAACCTATTGATAGCGTATCACTTACTTATTTAAAACGTATCAGAGCGTCTGGCCCACGGAGCTGGAAAAGTGCCATCGAGTTCACGTCATGCTGATGCTGGAGAACGGCTAACATGCTGAACGTTAGCTGTACTGTAGAAACACGTTTAATAAGTTACTCCGTCATCCGTTATCAATAAGTTGGCTGTAGGGTTCACCGTCAGCCGATGTAGCCTATATCCAACGTACCTCTAACGTAGTCACGTAGGTATTCACATACGTATTCTGTATTCACGTATGTCTAACACAACGCAACGTCTGCATATCTTATGAAGCACACGTCGGGTAAGTCCGGTAATTTTGAACATGCTCAAAACATCAGCATTCAACAACGCACCCCAGCATAACAGTGAGCTCTTAACGAATACTACTTATACCTTACCTTATATCTACGTACACCAGCGTAACACAGTGAGCTCTTAATGAATACTACTTATACCTTACCTTATATCTACGTACACCAGCGTAACACAGTGAGCTCTTAATGAATACTACTTATACCTTACCTTATATCTACGTACACCAGCGTAACACAGTGAGCTCTTAATGAATACTACTTATACCTTACCTTATATCAACGTACACCAGCGCAACAGTGAGCTCTTAACGAATACTACTTATACCTTACCTTATATCTACGTACACCAGCGTAACACAGTGAGCTCTTAATGAATACTACTTATACCTTACCTTATATCAACGTACACCAGCGTAACACAGTGAGCTCTTAATGAATACTACTTATACCTTACCTTATATCAACGTACACCAGCGTAACACAGTGAGCTCTTAATGAATACTACTTATACCTTACCTTATATCAACGTACACCAGCGTAACACAGTGAGCTCTTAATGAATACTACTTATACCTTACCTTATATCAACGTACACCAGCGTAACACAGTGAGCTCTTAACGAATACTACTTATACCTTACCTTATATCTACGTACACCAGCGTAACACAGTGAGCTCTTAATGAATACTACTTATACCTTACCTTATATCAACGTACACCAGCGAAACAGTGAGCTCTTAACGAATACTACTTATACCTTACCTTATATCAACGTACACCAGCGTAACACAGTGAGCTCTTAATGAATACTACTTATACCTTACCTTATATCAACGTACACCAGCGTAACACAGTGAGCTCTTAATGAATACTACTTATACCTTACCTTATATCAACGTACACCAGCGTAACACAGTGAGCTCTTAATGAATACTACTTATACCTTACCTTATATCAACGTACACCAGCGTAACACAGTGAGCTCTTAACGAATACTACTTATACCTTACCTTATATCTACGTACACCAGCGTAACACAGTGAGCTCTTAATGAATACTACTTATACCTTACCTTATATCAACGTACACCAGCGTAACACAGTGAGCTCTTAATGAATACTACTTATACCTTACCTTATATCAACGTACACCAGCGTAACACAGTGAGCTCTTAACGAATACTACTTATACCTTACCTTATATCTACGTACACCAGCGTAACACAGTGAGCTCTTAATGAATACTACTTATACCTTACCTTATATCAACGTACACCAGCGTAACACAGTGAGCTCTTAATGAATACTACTTATACCTTACCTTATATCAACGTACACCAGCGTAACACAGTGAGCTCTTAACTGAATACTACTTATACCTTACCTTATATCTAACGTACACCAGCGTAACACAGTGAGCTCTTAATGAATACTACTTATACCTTACCTTATATCTACGTACACCAGCGTAACACAGTGAGCTCTTAACTAATACTACTTATACCTTACCTTATATCTACGTACACCAGCGTAACACAGTGAGCTCTTAATGAATACTACTTATACCTTACCTTATATCAACGTACACCAGCGTAACACAGTGAGCTCTTAATGAATACTACTTATACCTTACCTTATATCAACGTACACCAGCGTAACACAGTGAGCTCTTAATAATACTACTTATACCTTACCTTATATCTACGTACACCAGCGTAACACAGTGAGCTCTTAATGAATACTACTTATACCTTACCTTATATCAACGTACACCAGCGTAACACAGTGAGCTCTTAATGAATACTACTTATACCTTACCTTATATCTACGTACACCAGCGTAACACAGTGAGCTCTTAATGAATACTACTTATACCTTACCTTATATCTACGTACACCAGCGTAACACAGTGAGCTCTTAATGAATACTACTTATACCTTACCTTATATCAACGTACACCAGCGTAACACAGTGAGCTCTTAATGAATACTACTTATACCTTACCTTATATCAACGTACACCAGCGTAACACAGTGAGCTCTTAATGAATACTACTTATACCTTACCTTATATCAACGTACACCAGCGTAACACAGTGAGCTCTTAATGAATACTACTTATACCTTACCTTATATCAACGTACACCAGCGTAACACAGTGAGCTCTTAATGAATACTACTTATACCTTACCTTATATCAACGTACACCAGCGTAACACAGTGAGCTCTTAATGATACTACTTATACCTTACCTTATATCAACGTACACCAGCGTAACACAGTGAGCTCTTAATGAATACTACTTATACCTTACCTTATATCTAACGTACACCAGCGTAACACAGTGAGCTCTTAATGAATACTACTTATACCTACCTTATATCACGTACACCAGCGTAACACAGTGAGCTCTTAATGAATACTACTTATACCTTACCTTATATCAACGTACACCAGCGTAACACAGTGAGCTCTTAATGAATACTACTTATACCTTACCTTATATCAACGTACAACCAGCGTAACACAGTGAGCTCTTAATGAATACTACTTATACCTTACCTTATATCAACGTACACCAGCGTAACACAGTGAGCTCTTAATGAATACTACTTATACCTTACCTTATATCAACGTACACCAGCGTAACACAGTGAGCTCTTAATGAATACTACTTATACCTTACCTTATATCAACGTACACCAGCGTAACACAGTGAGCTCTTAATGAATACTACTTATACCTTACCTTATATCAACGTACACCAGCGTAACACAGTGAGCTCTTAATGAATACTACTTATACCTTACCTTATATCAACGTACACCAGCGTAACACAGTGAGCTCTTAATGAATACTACTTATACCTTACCTTATATCAACGTACACCAGCGTAACACAGTGAGCTCTTAATGAATACTACTTATACCTTACCTTATATCTACGTACACCAGCGTAACACAGTGAGCTCTTAATGAATACTACTTATACCTTACCTTATATCAACGTACACCAGCGTAACACAGTGAGCTCTTAATGAATACTACTTATACCTTACCTTATATCTACGTACACCAGCGTAACACAGTGAGCTCTTAATGAATACTACTTATACCTTACCTTATATCTAACGTACACCAGCGTAACACAGTGAGCTCTTAATGAATACTACTTATACCTTACCTTATATCACGTACACCCAGCGTAACACAGTGAGCTCTTAATGAATACTACTTATACCTACCTTATAATCAACGTACACCAGCGGTAACAACACGTGAGCTCTATTAATGAATACTACTTATAATAACCTTACCTTATATCTACGTACACCACGGTAACACAGTGAGACTCTTAATGAATACTACTTATACCTTACCTTATTCTACGTACAACCAGCGTAACACAGTGAGCTCTTAATGAATACTACTTATACCCTTACCCTTATATCCTACGTACACCAGCGTAAACACAGGGAGCTCTTAAATGAATACTAACTTATTACCTTACCTTATATCTACGTACACCAGCGTAAACACGTGGAGCTTCTTAAGGAAATACTACTTATACCTTACCTTAATATCAACGTACAACCAGCGTAACACAGTGAGCTCTTAATGTAATACTACTTATACCTTACCTTATATCAACGTACAACCAGCGTGAACACAGTAGGGCTCTGAATGAATTAGACTTACTATACCGTTAACCCTTTTGTAAAAAAATATCTACGTACACCAGCGTACACAGTGAGCTCTTCAATGAATACTACTTATTACCTTACCTTATATCTACGTACACCACCAGCGTAACACAGTGAGCTCTTAATGAATACTACTTTATATCTTACCTTTATCAACGTATACACCAGCGTAACAAATGAGCTCGTAATGAATACTACTATATACCTTAACCTTATATCTACGTACACAGCGTAACTAGTGAGCTCTTAATGAATACTACTTATACCTTACCTTATATCTAACGTACACCAGCGTAAACAGTGAGCTCTTAATGAATACTACTTATACCTTACCTTATATCAACGTACACCAGCGTAACACAGTGAGCTCTTAATGAATACTACTTATACCTTACCTTATATCTACGTACACCAGCGTAACACAGTGAGCTCTTAACTGAATACTACTTATACCTTACCTTATATCAACGTACACCAGCGTACACAGTGAGCTCTTAATGAATACTACTTATACCTTACCTTATATCTACGTACACAGCGTAACACAGTGAGCTCTTAATGAATACTACTTATACCTTACCTTATATCAACGTACACCCAGCGTAACACAGTGAGCTCTTAATGGAATACTACTATACCTAATTAATCAACGTAAACCAGCGTAACACAGTGAGTATCTACTGAATTTAATACTCTACCTTAACTATATAAGTACCCCCCAGGTCACACGTGAGCTCTTAATGAATAGCTACTTATACCTTACCTTATATCTAACGTACACCAGCGTAACACAGTGATGCTCTAAGGAATACTACTTATACCTTACCTTTATATCACGTACACCAGTCGTAACAGTGAGCTCTTAATGAATACACTTATTACCTACCTGATATCTACGTACATCCAGCGTAACCTAAGTGAGCTCTTAAATGAAATACTACTTATACCTTACCTTATATCTACGTACAACCAGCCGTAACACAGTGAAGCTCTTAATGAATATACTTATACCTTACTTATATCTACGTACACCAGCGTAACACAGTGAGCTCTTAACTGAATAACTACTTATATCCTTACCCTATATCTACGTACACCAAGCGTACACGTGAGCTCTTAATGAATACTACTTATACCTTACATATATATCAACGTACACCAGCGTAACACAGTGAGCTCTTAATGAATACTACTTATTACCTTACCTTATATCTACGTACACAGCGTAACACACAGTGAGTCTCTAATGAGATATCTTTGACCTGTACTGATATCTAACGTTACACCAGCGTAACACAGTGAGTCTCGTTAAGCATACTACTTAGACCTTACCTTATATCACGTACACCACGTAACATCAGTGAGCTTTAAGACTACTACTTATACCTTACCTTATATCTACGTACACAACGCTAACACAGTGAGCTCTAATGAGAACTACTTAACCTACCTTATATCTACGTACACCAGCGTAACACAGGAGGCTTTGAATAACTTACGCACATACATGGCTTTAATCGAATACTACTTATACCTTACCTTATATCAACGTACCACACCACGCTTAACCGTGAGTCTTAAACAGATCTAGAAATATATATATATATATATATATATTATATTATATATAATATATATCTATATATATATCTATATATATATATATATATATATATATATATATATCTATATATATATATATATATATATATATATATATATATATATATATATAGAAATAATATCAGCACTACAATGGTGAATGTGCTCTTGAACGGGTAGATACATGGTGGTCTAGTATAGAAAAAATAAACGTACGGTAATTAAAAATATGTTATCATAAGCATTCTTACGAATATGGACATTTGCTAAAAAATCATTTATAATCGCTAAATTTGAACATTTAAATTGGAGGATACTACGACCAACCTGGCACTTCATACTCGCGTTAGCTTGGCTACGAGCCATACAAGAAGAGCATAGGAATATTCAAGAAAAGTGTACAGAGGAGTTTTTATTTGTCCTCCACGAGTCGAACCCTTTGTGCTTAATATACAAACAGACCCGCTCTGTTTTCAAGCGAAGTCATTTGGAGCCGCATTTCCAAACGACACATCCAAAATTCAACGAAATTTACGCATCTGGAAGGGAAATTAGGAAAAAACTAAAATAGAGCAGCTTTCTTCTTCTCTTTCTGGACAACAAAGGCTCATACACATGACAACTAATACAGCTGAACGATTAACTGAGGCATCTTTTGAGATCGCATGGATTTTGGCTCGGGCAAAAAAAGAAAACCTTTTCAGACTCAGAAATTGTGAAACACTGCTTTTTGTCTTCAGCAGAAATATTGTTTTAAGGTAATTAAGTAATTATAATTATTAAGATAATCCTGCTTTTAATTAATTTATTGGTTGACTACATTGCATGTTGTATGTTTTGGGTGGGATGACAGATTAATAAGCAGACATGCTTTTTATGACTGGAAAAGAAAGTGGCTCTCCTATTGACTTTGTCCTATCAATGTAAAAAATCATGTAAGAAATAGTGAAGATCAATGTGTTATGTGGTCATAAAAAGCAGCTCAGATAAATATACCTTCACACATCAGTTGTGCGTTCCTCTTGTTAGCAGCCAGGTTGATGCAGATGGAGAGGAGCTCAGCTTCGGTTTCCTCCTCACCGTGCTCATACAGCATTTGCATTAGCTAGATACAGACACAAAGACACATAAAATTTCACTGTGACTTTGAAACTATCAAAGCCTGTATTAATGTTGACGTTAACATTTCATATTCTTTAGGTTAGTTTAAAGTGTCTTTCAGTAGATTATAAATTGTACCTGAGGTATGCAGTCAGTGTAAACAAACATTCCCTTAAAGCGGTCGTCGATGCTGATGTGATACAGGATACGCATGGCTACCTGACGGCTGTTCTCATCACCTGCATGACAACAAACATACGCGAACATCCGTCAAGATATTTGTATACTCATTCCTTGTCCCACTGGACTTGCAGAATATAAGTTAGTTTTTCTAAGCGATGTACTGCTGTGGACAGGGGCAGCACCTAAAAGAAAGGTCCACCAATGAAAATCCAAATAACTTTAAGTGTTCTTTATACATAATATTTTCACAGCTTTACCTTGCTGTGAGACTGTTGAGTTGTACAGTCTGTGTTTCCAACAGGGAACTGAAGCAATTATCTACAGGTTTGCTCCTGCCCAAGCCACCAGCAACTCCCATGATCTGCGATGTAATATTACTGTACATTGAGTCTGGTGGCTTTGGCGACAGCATAGATGGATATAACGGCTTCAGTTCCCCGTCGGAAAGGACTGTTTCACAGCAAGATTAAGTGCTGAAAATATTCTAAATATAGCGTATAGCAATTTTTTTAGATGTCCCTTTGTTTTGGTGGCTAAAATATGTTTTCCTGCTGCCCCGGTCCACAGCAGTTCATTGCTTTGCTCCTCTGCAGTAACTCCTGTCTGTTTCTCCAACAGTGGGCATGTCGACAACAATCTACTGTAGGTAAAATACTTACTATAGATAAGAATGAACTAGGAACTATTCCCTTAACATTATGGGCTCTGTAGAGGTAGTTCCTAATCCTAATGTACTGTACATTCAATATAGACAGTATATATTGCATGCTACTATATTAGTGTGTACTGTTACCCAACAAGGCAGTCAATTTAGGTAACAGTCCAACTTCCACCATCTTGGCTCTGAGTCCAGAGTCAAAGGAGAGGTTGAGCAGCAAACGCAGAGTCAGGTTTAGCAGGTCTTCATGGTCACACGGAACCAGACGAGCCAATCGTTCTACAGTATCCACCTCAGCCTGCAAATCACAAACATCTGAATGAGAGGGTCTGTCATCACAGACTACATTAGGTTCTGTATCACATCTACTCAGAAAATAACGCAACTGTGACACTTTTGACAATGACTGAACATCGCTTAGTCTCAGTGTAAATAAATACATAGGATGATATTTTCATTAATCTGGGCTGACAGGATGAATTCTTAAAAACATCTCCTTCACTTGCCATGTCATTCTTGTTCTCCAGGAAGATGGACAGTTTTTTGAGGAATGAAACCACCAGGACCAGCAGCTCTTCATCATCTCGTTCCAGAACTTTGACGAGCAGACAGACAATGTTTTTATTCCTCATCTTCAGCTCCGTCCTCGTGTCCTCGGCAAGGTTCAACAGGAGGTAAAGAGACACTGGGAGAAAGGGATAGAAAGAGAGGAAGAAATGAGAACCGGAAGGAGAAAGAGAACATTTGAGAAGTTATAAGCAACTTCTTATTTCTAGTAGCATAACAATTAAAAAAAAAAATGCATTCATATTTTTCATTCAGAAACGTGTGTTTTAGGTTTCATGCTATGAATAGGAGCAATGCTTAGAGTCAAACATTACTGTGAACTAATGCTGCTTTCACACTGGTGAAGATAATGTGGTAATGATTTAGCACTACTCCACAAAGTGGTACATATGGGTGAGAAAGAATAATGTACTACTTTTAAATACAAATTGCTGGGATGTGACAAGAAATGCAATTTTTTCTGATCTTAATTTGGATTTAACACAATTCACCACAATGTCAACACAGCAAAGAAAAACACTACTTTGTGTGTAATTGCTACTGTATGACAAAAACATGTTATTCGAGTGTTAAAAGGCCAGTCTACCTCTGAGCAGCTGTTCCTGTTTAGACAGAAGGCCGTGGTATTTTCTCACAGCTTTGTCCTGATCTCTTCTTAGAGAGCCGTTCTCTGGTGCTGACTCACGTACACAAATGAGTGTTAAGGAACACATGTTACACACACACTCACACACACACACACACACACACACACACCCACCCCCACCCAGCTCAAATGCAATAAGCAGATGACAGCAGATAAAAGGATATAAGCCTTGTTTTTCTTGCGTAGCTCCTCACGCCACATATCATGTCTCTTCAGCTCATGTTCCACCACGCTCATACACAACGCGCCTATTTTATAATGACTCACCACTCCGTGAAACTGGGAGAAACTGCAGGAGAGGAGAAGAGACACATTATTTAAAAATAAGTAGAACAGATCGACAAACGAAAGAAATGTGTGCCATTGTGTTTGTGTGTGTTACCTGGAGAAGCAGAAGAAGATGTAAATGATGATGGTAGCAAGCTCTACACTCTGTTTCCAGTCTTCCCTCAACACTCTGGCCAGAGCACCTAGGGCTGCCTCTACACAAACAGTTTTCATGTGAGGTAACAGCAGACTGTTACCGGCTACGTGTTAAACCAGACCACAGGTGTGATTATACCACATCTTTAGCTGTTAAGTAAAGTAAGTATTCATGTAAATGTATATGAGCTACTTTGCTAGATATCAGTATTAGCAAGTGGAATGACACTAACCGTTGTGAAGCAGCTCCTCCAGGTTATCAGGGTTGCGGGCGAGCTGCAGAATGAGAGCAGAGCCTCGGATCTTCTCTGGGATGCCCTCATAGAGCAGTTCAATATACTCATCCACCCTGGTTATACCGGCTTCCTCATTTAACTACACAGATAAACAGAAAACACAGACTCACACGGTTACTGACTAACAACAAGGCATGACACTCTTCCAGAGATCAATAAACATGAGACTTTAAAGCTTTTAGTCTTTCTCCAGCCAAATTGTAAATAGATTAAATAAACATGAATGAATTAGAGGAAATTCATACATTATTGCATTATACAGAGGCCTCAAATTTGGTGTTGCTGCTAATCAGTTTAGAGTGCTGAAGAATGGTGATGATATAATATATAATATAACATAAATAAAATAACATTTAGAGAATGTTGTCTGAGAACTGAGATCAAACTGAAAGGCTGAGAGAACAAGACAGGTGTTTAAAGTTGTTACCTCCATTCCTTCAAACGGTGTCAGCTCTCGAGGTTTCACAGTTCTTTTCTCTTTCTTCTCCACTGATGACACACAAACAGCCAACCATAAAAACATTACAGAATATCCTTTAAAACTTGAAAAGATTGATTCATTCTTGGTATGGTTTATAACTGTATGAGAAACCGTACATGTACATAGAATCATCTCATCGTGTATTCAACAATATATATGTAACAGGATCTATATGACTAATCAATGTACCGGTACACACTGATTGAACATATGCCTCTGTGTCTTTACATGTTTAATGTTTTTTAAATGATTGCTGCCCAACTTTCTTTACATTGGAATGTCAGTGTTAAGCAATGTTTATGCTTGCATACTGTGATGTTTTGTAGGCCATAGAAAGAAAAGCATTCAATGGGGCATCTGCTAATAGGAGTTCCAGTGATGAATAAAAAAAACATTAAAATCAATGAACAATGTATAAGGTTGATAATCAGGCCACAGTATGGTGCCAGCTAGATGAGTTTAAGATTGTGATCGCATTTTGATGGCTGTAGATGTTTAGACTCTACAGCAAGGTCGGGAACAACGGTAACATGACTGACTTTTGCCCTCCACGGGGGATGATTTCCTGTTTTGCAAATAGTAGAGGAGCTGCTCCACCTGGGGCAAGCGGGAAGGAGGGATGAGTTTACACTCCTCCACCACTTTCTTGGCCAAAGCCCCTACATCTGTACTAGGAGACAGACTTTTCACTCGGATACTGGAGGGAGGACAAAGAGAAGGATGACAGATAAAGACTGGTTGACTTCATTTTTTCAGGTTTTTAACCAAATGTAAGGCCATTGCAAAACCTATAATGAAGCTGCATAACTAGCATGTTATTGATTAAACACATCTGATGTATCATTCCATTTCAAGTCAAGTAGAGAAATAAGAAGAGATGGAAAAATAGCCCCAGAGGTCATAGGAAAGAATAAGAGTTCCATGTAGAAAATCAAGAGTGTACTCACATTTTTTGTCCCTCCTTTCGTTCGCCCAGCATGTGACCTCCACCCTCTCCCAGTATAGAGGCTTCCACCTCATAGTGGACCACAAGGGCCTTCTCTGTGGGATGGACATCCAAACTGCCTGCAGTCACTTTGCTTCGGGTGAAGATGAACAGTTACAAACATCGTTTTTCCAGTAACTTTGTAAAACTCAAGTGAACCATACCAAATACATATTAAATAACCATTTAGTTGGGCTTAAGTTTCAGATCAATAAATTCCAAAATAAATTAGTATAGGGTGAAGTCAATGTTTCTATCAAGAACATGACTTTAGCCATTAAATTTGGCTTCATATCCACATTTCCACCGTACCATAGCTGAGATGTTTTAATCATACCGCTTTCACAGAATTTTGTAATAATTTACTTTAAATGTTGATTAAGCAAACAAGAAAAAAAGATAAACAAAGAAAATGAATACACCAGTATAAATGATTGGGTTCTTAACTGTAAATACCAGTAACAGTTAAACACTTGTTAAATATTTACCATCCACCAAAACGTTATATAGGAAGACACGCCCAGACAGCGACGTACTGCCTCGTTAACCGTATAACATTTGTTTAAATAAAGGGTTGGATCATTAGAAAGATTAGTTGAACTCACAGTGTAAACATCCAGACAGTAACAGTAAACCAATTCAACATAAAACAGTGAATTAGCGAGGCAGTTTATCGGTCACCGTTTCACAGTAGCTTGCTAGCTATGTTAGCTGTAAACCCAGATATTCCAGCCCCCTTCATTGGGGGAATGTAATGACAAACCCCCTTTAACAATCTGTCTGTTGAATGGCGTCGTATTTACCGGCGAAAACATAGATCGGTTGGCAAATGAAATACATTTTTTATGTTTTATTATGGTGTTGTGGTGAATTCGGCACTGTGAAAATGAAACACGCAATACATGGTTGTTCCTTGTACTGATTCACATAAATAACTCTACTTATATGATTACTACGAGTTAGCGGTATATTCCACGAAGGGCCGGTTCTCGAGAGACATGATTATGGAAGCAAGCGTGTACAATGAGATTTATTTTCAAGTATGTGTTTTATCTGTGGATTACATATATGCCGAATTGATTGGAGGGTCAAGGTGATTAACAAAAGATGTTAAGAGATCTTACACTTAGTATTCACTTTGCTCGGAGATCAAGGAAACATTAAATTACCCCAAATGTAACTAGTAATTGGTGTGAGCTTCTCTCCATGCAATAGAACCGCACGCTTCAAGGCTAATTAAACACGATGGGATTTCAATAACACTAGTCTCATTTAACCTCGGTGCTTGTTAAACGCCTTTAGTTAGAGCTGATGCGGTATGCTGTCATATTTTAATTACATTAATGTGCAAGAGGTATTGTAGCTAGCTAGCTAATGTTACTCATCCCATAAAAATATTGAATCATGTTAGAATAACTTAAGCTTTATGTCTCACCGTTTGAGGTAGCGCGCGTCATCCTGCATCTTCTTTAAATGTAATGTGTCAGATTTTTTTCAAATGTAATAGCTCGATTACATTTAATGGATCCACCAAATAACGACCATAGAAATCCGTGTGCTAGTCGCTAGCACCACTGTCAAAACAGCAAGAGCAGACTACAAATATGGGATATATTTCCCCCCAAGACGAGACTCCCAGGCATTTATTTTCGTGCACCGTACAAATACTGCCCCCGTAAATATATTGACATAGATAGTAACCCAAATCTTAACCATGGATTACAGTAAAACTTGATCATCTACACAACAACACTGTTGGAATCGTATAGTCGGTTGAGAACATATACTACAGCCTGGCTGAGCCGCAGCGGATGCCTGAGAGGCTAAACTCTGGGAATTCTTCGACGGTGTTAAATGTATACATCCAACTAGTTAGTGCTGTGGCTGAACCTGAAAAGGGGTTCTATTTTAGGAGATACCCCTACCAGAGGTATAACAAGCTGGGAATGGTCTCATTTTTACCGTCTGGATCTCTAGTTTTTGAAAAGTGATGTTGTAGTTGCTGCAACTCCGTACAAGATGGTCTATTAACCCTCTGCTTGCTGACACTTAAGAAAAAGCGATTATTTCAATTATTGCCTAATTCGATGAATCAGCCCTCTTTATTTTTAGCACTGTTGGTTATAACTATGTATTTAATTGAAATAGACATGTAGCAAATATTGTATGGGGGTTTAAGCTGGTAGGGGGGGAAATATACCGATTTATGTGATGAACCACCCATGCGTTGCTGTTTTGAAAACACGGAGTATATTCTGATTCAAAATTAAACAACTTGTGACCAACAATACAGATGATTTAAATGAGACCAGTCTCGGCTTTTTATACCTCCGGTAGGGTATCTCTTTAAATAGAGGCCCTTTTCATCTTCGGCCACATTATACTATTTCTGTGTTATGATAATCTATAAGGATATTAATTTCTCTTATCTATTCAGGAACTAATATGGACCTCATCCAAGAACCACCCGAGAAAAGGAGACGGGCAAGCAGCAGTGACAACTGTTTGATATGTCGTCTCCCCTTGAATGCAGATTCCATTTTATGTACATGATAGGCTTTCTGATATCAAAGATGGCATTCTAAATCAAACTGTTACAGTTAGATACCACACGAAATGCAGAGCTTGGTATACGTTATCAAGTAACCTAAAGTATGTACGACATGAGGCTGGCCCTAGTTCAACAGGGAGCACGGCTAGTGACTTGACCGAGAGTGGGCCAACACGACTTTGGCGAACAGAAACATCTACGTTTAATATAAGAACAGACTGTTTCATCTGTGGGACATCGAACACTAGGAAAGAAAAGTTGACAAACATTACTACCGGCACTGGGGCTTCAACCCGTGAACGCATTATCGCAGCAGCTTTGGAAAGGTCAGATCCCGATGACAAGATTCACATGCGTATGTTGTCATATCCAGACTTGTTTGCATACAACACTAAATACCACAGGTCATGTTACAGTCGGTATGTTTCACAGCGAAATATCAAGGCTGACCGGACCAAGGCTGAAACACAGAAGTCTCTGAATGATGAGGAAATCGAGAACACCATAGTCTCAAAAACCAGAAAGCCTGTAACATTGTCCTCCCTACATAACGATATATTGAGATACTCAATGAAGGTAGACCTTCTAGTACTAACATTGATCCAAGTCACTATCCCTCATGGAAGCTTAAGGAGAAGCAGAAGAAACGCTTTGATGATAAACTGTTATTTATAGCCCAGGCTGGCAAATTCAATCTAGTTTGTTCCAGTGAGGTGAGCATCGGTGACGCTCTAAAGAAAGTTGCAACACTAAACATCCAAATCAATGAATCTGGTGAATGTGAATTTGCTAGTACATATGAAGATCCAAGTGAACTGGATAGTGCTGTCATGACCAGTAGGCCATGGCTGGTCTGCTTGCGATGATGGAGGCATCACTCAGACGTTGTTCACTCAGGCACCTGCTCCAAGTGAGGTTCGAGACCTGACTCATCTGTACTGCACTGATAAAGACTGTTTAAATGGGAGGAAGTGTCCTTGCCTGCTTGCTGGACTAGAGTGCATAGATTCTTGTTCTTGTACAAACTGTGAAAATCAGAATAACAAACCCGAAGAAGATGAAGAAATAGAGGTGGACATATAGACCATACCTGTCAACATTGGAATTTCAAAATAAGGGACATTTTTTGGCAGACTACCCATATTTTAACAGCTTTCAGCCCCCTAGCCCCTACCCATATAATGTAAATGTAAACACATAAGGGACGGGTATATACATTCAGGAAATACATGTTTATGTAAAGTATGTATTTTATTTTTTTGTTACTATCATCAATTTATTTGATGATGGATGAGTTGTGTGGCTTTTGTTTTCCCCGACGAGTAGGCTACTTCCTTGCGATGGCAGAGTTGGGAAACATGTCCGCTACACTGTGACTGAAATCATCGCAGAAGCTGAAGGCTACATTATTTTTTAACGCAAAGCATCGGCATCTTTCCCTCAGCTTTGGTCACTTGGTTTGCCTCCGAAACAGTTCTTGTCACAAATGAAGTCATTGACAGTGTATGTGTTTGTGCCTCTTGGCGTGCTTGTGCTTGGACGATTGTTCATTCTGGCGAACATTGCTTATTCCGCCGTGTGCAATGCTAACATCTGAATGGCACACTTTACAAAAAGCATTAGTTTGCCCGACTCTGCTTTTAATTAAATAATGGAAGGTCTCCCCTCATTTGGCCAGGTACTTACATAAAGTTTTAACTTGTTTGGCAGGTACAACTGCGTCTCCATCTATCTCCCGTTCACTGTGACTCTCATCCATATGTTTTCGTCTTCTTCTGCGTTATTGTTCCTGTTTTCTTCTTCTGTGTGTTTACTGGCGGATAACGTTTTTCAGCTAATGTTAAACATAATACTGCCACCTGCTTTACCAGAGGCCACTTTACACTTTTTTTAATTAGGCCTTTTTTTTGTTTTTGAAAGGTTAAAAATACGGGAAAATTACGGGAAAATATTTACACGGGAGGAAAACGGGATAGAAGCAAAAATACGGGAAAACGGGAGGGTTGACAGGTATGATATAGACACTGCTATGAGCACAGTTCTACCGTGTGTCCCCAAAAAATGGATTAAAAGACGGGAGAGCCGATAACTTTAAAAACAAGGAACATAATTTCTTCATATTTTAGAGTTTGAAAGTGTACTGAATATCTGATCTTCCTTGGTGAGCATTTCAGACAAATTTATTTGCAACTTTTCCCGACAAACATCGCTTCATTGTTTGTGTGTTTGTTTAGTAGAAGCTAACGCCTTTGAATATATTAATAAAGGAATAGTGATCCAAAATAATTTTATACAGGTTTGCAGTATTTTTACCAAACTTAAGTCATAAACAGAATATACTCCGTGTTTTCAAAACTTGAAGTCTGAAACGTGCACGTGCAGCAGCAATGCATGGGGTTCATCACATAAATCGGTATATTTCCCCCCATTTAACTCCCTACCAGCTTAAACCCCCATACAGTATTTGCTACATGTCTATTTCAATTAAATACATAGTTATAACCAACAGTGCTAAAAATAAAGAGGGCTGATTCATCGAATTAGGCAATAATTGAAATAATCGTTTTTTCTTAAGTGTCAGCAAGCAGAGGGTTAATAGACCATCTTGTACAGAGTTGCTGAATGTTATACGATGTCTATCTTTTCTTGAAAAGTTCGTCTTGAAAATGGCGTTGTAATTATATCTGCGACCAAATTGATCTCTTCTCCTCCTTCAGCCATTGTGGGTTGAAAAAAAACAGCTTGTAGAAATCTACACAAATTAGCTTGTTCAAAGTTTGCTAGCTCTGCATAGCTCTGCCTCTCAATAGTGCGTATCCAATCAAAAGACGTGGACGTGCTGACGTTATCGTACGCCTGCTAGCTGGCCCCAGTGTCCCCATCTTGAAATCTGATTGGTTAATGCCACAGTTTTGTCTCCGTTCACTTTAAGCGACAGGCGCCCGCACTGTTGATTCTGAAGGCCTCAGGGCAGATTTCTTGGACCCTGGCAACACATTATGGCTGAAATATGATTGGATAAAAGCTCTAACATAAAGGCCAGCCCTCCAAATCTCCATCTGAGGCTGGAAGCAGCGCAACCAAGAGGAAAGCTATGAAATGAAGAGAATAGACTATGGGGAATAATTTAATACATATTTGTGGAAAAAATATATAAAAATTAAATGTATATTCTGATGATGTTTAGGCCAGCAGAGAAGGAATTACTGGCCCTGACGGCCCACCACTGATTGTGGCATGTTTTCCACAATAACTTTGCTATATATTGCTATATAGAAATACTGCCAGAGTTGACCTGCCGAAGGACTATATTGAAATGATGACTAGGATCATAAGATCAGATATGTACCATTAGGGTTTTTGCAGTCCAATGTTACACAAACAGACACAGACAGAGAGCACTTTGGTTGAGTCATCTTTTATTGGAAAGCTATGATATGACTGCAAAGCAGTATTTCGGCACAGACTTTCTCACACCATGAGGTTTACACCTAAGAGTTTCTAAATACAGTCAGTGTTCAGTGTGTGCTGGTGAATGTTTACTATTGTGTGTTTATCTGCACATGCAATGTATATGCTTATTAACTTGTGTGTGTCATGACTGCTACACTGTCCTTACTGTTCTTCCACTTCTTTCCCCAATTCCTTTCCTCAGCTCTTTTTTCCCTTGCCCCTTTACTGTTATACCCCCTTTTCCTGTTTACTTTTTCTCTGCCTTTATCCAATCTCCTCCACTTTTTCAATTCATATTTTTCTCCCTTTCGCTCAAAGATCATCCTTTTCTCTTTCCTTGTTCCTCCTGCTATTCCACGTCACCTCCTTCGTCCTCATCATCAGCACATGCTGTGAACTCCTTCTCAGGTAACAGGCCATATTCATTGAGGAAGCCCTCCACATCCGTTGCGAAGAAATCTTCATTGAAGTGTTTGGTAACAGCCAGGAAATTACCCAGTAACTCACCAGCTTTGTACACCAGCAGGGCAGGAAGAACCTGGAAGGATATTAATAGGAATCAATATGTACCTGCAGGTGTTTAAGTCAATGCTAGTCCAATTTCTGTAATACTATAACAAATGCTTAACCAACAATTTGTTAACTTATCAGATTATGCTGATATTAAGTTATTGTTGCTATGTCAAACTTCCCATGCAGGCATGATTTAGTTTACAATGATAACAGTGTCAGATGTACCCCTTGATAGTCATTGTAATCTTTAAAAAAAATGGGCGATTGATTTCGGAAGAAGACAAAAGCAGGCTTTTTATTTTTCTTGTGCTCTTTACTTCTTGTTTTGAAAAAGCAAAGAACTTTAGATACCAAGTATTGCACTTTCTAGTGCCACATGCACACCACTTGGACAATCGCTGGTCATGGGAGGGGTCAATTCATTTCTCATAACTTCACTTATTCATATCAGTGTGACTACAAACACTATTACTACAACTACTAGAAATAATACTGTTCATACTACAGCCCAATGTCCCAATGGGGATTATTGTAATTCTATCAATTGTTAGTCTTGTCTTTTAATAATAACATTACCATCATCATTTTCTTTGCTGTTTTTAACAGTTTACTGACCTCAGGGGAGAAGCGCTCAGCAGCGCCTGTTGCCACAGCATCAATGCGACAAAATTTAATGCTGGAGTACTCCAAAGCCAGACAGTCCAGACATGAGTTCAACTGTTCACAGCCTTAAAAAAGAACAATAACGTATGCATAACTATTAGCAAACAGCACTGCAGTGAACCACCCCATGGGAATATATAGACATTTCTGAAGTATATGTTGTACCATGTCAGTTGATCAATGAGACTATACTGTTGTAACATGATTCCGTTTGCTAAGACTAATACACACAATTAAAAAAAACAAACCTTCGACACCGTGCTGGTATATGTGGACTACCACTAGGGTCAACCGATGTTCCTTCTCTATGACTTCTAGAAAGGCTTCTCCAGTCTCGAGTTCGTAGACTTCTTCAAACGTAGGACCAAAGCTCAGGCGCTCGTGCATTTCCTGCATACACTGTTTTCTGTAGCGTTTCAGGCAACGCTCATCCTCTTCTTGGATCATTTCGTACTCCTGAACACTCATCTAGAGGTGAGGAAATTCTTGTTACTGTTTCACTTTTTTGTTACATTTAAATGTATTCTTTTGGCAGACGTTTTTGTCAAAAGTAAAAATGAGGTATAGCTCAAGCCACAGTAGATTGTTGTTGTGTGTAACCTATGTTTTTATTTTTTATTGTGTCTGTCTTCCTCTAAGTGTCTGTTACTTTGTCTGTGTACGGAAGCCCCAGGCTGTGATTTTGATTCTCTTCTTCTGTAGATCTTATTATATTTGTCGGCACATACCTCTTGAATTGTGGTCAAGTCTATTGTCATCCTCTCATTAACTATATAATCTGTCAATAGTATGTTTTCCTATGTTTTTCCTATTTCCTAGCGCCTTGAGATTGCTTTTAGCTTTGAAAGGCGCTTTATAAATACAATTTATTATTATTATTATTATTATTATTATTATTATTATTATTATTATCATTATCATTATTATTATTATTATTATTATTATTATTATTATTATTATTATTATTATTATTATGTGTGAGGTTTGGTGAGTGTTTCCATCCACCTTCCTGTTGAGTCTCTCCTTGTCATCCTCTCGTGGACTTGACATTTGTCTGAGCAGCTCTCTCTTGCTTTGAGGGACAGTTTGATCCACACTGTCCAACTTAAACCTTCTCCAGTCATTAATTACACCTTTTGGACCTACAGAAACAAAGAAATGCCCACAAAAACATTACCTCATAAAGACATACTTAAATATAAGGTATAGTTGAAACTGCATTGAAGTTAATAAAACCATCATTGCTTGATGCCTCAATTATGTTTAATAAAGAACACATTTATCTGTTTTGAGTCAGAATGGTACATCTGTTGTGATGATTTATAAAAGCGACACTATACTGACTGAGGCTAGACTGCCATTTTAGCAATTCCTGTTTCCTGCATCTTTCTGACTTGTGCCTCTGACCTGTGTGATTGGCAGGCAACTCCTCTTCTTCCTGGGTAGAGCCAGACATCATGCTAGAGGTCTGCAATACAGAGAATACACAAACTGGATAATTTGACAAGGCCCATAAAGAGAGCAGGTGAAGTGATGTGCCATTTTGAAAGCCATGTTACAAGTCCATCTCAACTACAACTGCTGAAATGCCAGGTTGAAATAAACCAGAGTTATCTTTTAATGCCTAATGATGGCTTATGACCACTTTTCTAACTGATCTGGCTCTAAGCACCTGTTTTATATTTGTGCGTTTGATTTTATAAATTTTACAAACTCAACTTGTAACATATCCCTAATATTCAACACTTTGATATTTACAAACCTAACTATCTGCAACATTTGGTTATCAGAATCACTTACTGTGAGCCAGTCTGATGTTTACTTATCAGATTATGCTGAGATTAGCATGAGAGTCTGACATCTACACATACATTTTATTAAGTATTGGCGTGTGAGTGGTATGACCCAAACAAGTTTTACTCTATTAAACATTAGGATTAACCTGTGGTGACAAACACATTTGTTAGAGAAAAAAACAAGAGAATATTATTATATAATTTTAAAATAAAAAATAAATAAATTAGGACAATACAGTTCTTGAATGTAATTTTGTAATGTCAAATCATTATATTTGGGTTCCTTTAAACACATTGTTGTCAAGTAACCAAAAGTGGCATCAATGCTTCTATTAAATTATAAATAAACCAACAGCAATTATGATGTTAGGTGCAGACTCTGAGGATGTACTGGTGCTCTGAGTATAAGGAATACACTCACAAGGAAACCACTTTTTCCCCTGGATAAACCAGTAAATGCCACATTAAAAGATATTGTGCTGATACAGCTGAGCTGTCAATGACAGAAGGATCATACTCATCACACTCAGTCATAAAACTGATAATACCCTTGAGCCTAATTCCTTCATGTTATCAAAGCAATACATTTCTTGCATGGTTGGTTTTAATGAACTCAAATGCAGTTCAGCAAATGGACTTTAACCCCCAATGGTTTTAAAAATGGCACATCATGACTTGAACAGTAAAAACAATTTATAGTACATGCTTCAACAAATGATTTGACAAAATAAATGATTATGTAAGCATATACAAATGGGAGTAAGCATATATATTACCATGTGCTGATAAGGAAATCAATACATATTTATTGGCCAATGATGTAGTGCTGCAATTATAAATAATCATACACAGAAAATATCAATAAATAAAAATAAATAGTAACGTGTATAAAACAAACTCTCAAACTCTCAATCTCTCAAACACAATATTTTAGTGTGGAGAAACTTTACTTGTAGCTTCAGAACTCAGAAGATGATAGAGTACTAGAAATGTTGTACACATATCTGCATGGTACCTAACTAATACAGCCAGAAATTCTTACCTTTGGGTCTTGAGTGAGAATTACTGTCAGTTTCTTACAGCTTATTTGTTTTTTTAATCTTGTATCTATTGTTCTTCTGTCTATCTAGACATTCACTGAGTTGTGTGTTCACATATAGAGGACGGACAGGACAAGGGAACACAAGTTTAGAAAAGGGTGGGGAGAGAGAGATGAAGGATTAAGCATTATCTTCACTGTCACCTTCATCATCACTGTCACTGTAATATGATATTGTCTAATATGATTAGGTGTGATACCAGGCTAAGTGTTATAGACTAATGACGGCAAAGTAGACACAAGTTGGCTTGTAACAGATAGTTAGAAGCTTCACAGTTTCTTTTGAATGTCTATTCATTTGTTTAGAACCGGTATTCGTGCACAGTTACAGATAAAGATTAGGCTACACTAATATTATAAGATTTTAGCCATGGCTGCGTAGTTAGCATACTAGAAAATATCACAGGTTCTAGCTGGCGGGTGACAAAACAGCGTTCCGAGTAAGTTATTAATGACTTACAGAAACATTGCCTGCAATAGCAATAAAGTAATAATATAAAAGTTATATTCATTAAAGGAAGTCGATTTAATAAAAAGAAAGATTAACTAAATGAATCCGATTATACCTCAATAGAAGCTTTGAATGTAAAAAAGAAATGACGGCACAGCCCTACAAGTAAGATACTTTTTTTTTCTTTCACATTTGCAATAAATATTGGTGAAATTATTATTCAGTTACCAGGTTTACATTTTGGGATCTCATCTGCCATTTCTTCAGTCACCTTGTTCAAAATGTTATGCATTATGAATATGTGGATAGTTACACATTTCAAATGTAACTATTAGTGTCAGATCCGGCCATCCTTTTTCTTTCCATTCTCACTTTTCTAGGTCTGGGTGTTGGTAGGGACAGGCTAAGAAGTCTGGTCTAAAAATGTGTCTTTCCAGATCATCATGGGAGCTTCCCTCCAGCACGTTCTGAGCCTACTCCACGGTCTCTGACCAGCTCGGCTCTGGCATCCAGGTAAGATATGATGTCACCCACTGGTTTGCTTTGAATCCCGGAGTTGTTGTTTGAGTGCCATGTTTTCCCTTTAGAGCCAGGACCTTGCAAATGAGAAGTGCAAGGTGTTGCCTTCTAGCTCAGGAAACACGCCCTGCCATCTCGGACTGAAAACACTGGTCAACAGTCTGTCTGCTTGCTACCTAACTACAGAAATGTCTTGTCAGACAAACATGCCACTGTGTGTAGGTAATAATAATATCTTAATCCAACAACCAAGATGCTGTATCAATTTCAGTGCTACATTGATAGTTATAAAGAAGCATCTATTGGCCTCATTATTTATTTGATCACATCTCTTCATTGGAGTCTTTGCTTTGAATACAACTATCGAACCACATACAAGTAAGAACAATAAACATGGTACTACAGATAACTAGACTGGTAAAGACTCATTTACTTTTTGCAAATATGTTTTTGAAAAAGGAAAAAGGCTTTTGTGCCTGGGTGGGCTTGAACCACCAACCTTTTGGTTAACAGCCGAACGTGCTAGTCATCCATTGTGTACCTGGCTCAGGATCGTCTGTACAATTTCCATTTTCATCGTCCAATCACAATACTCGCTGTCCATTGTGAGAATGTACCTAAGCCAATCATGCTGCAGGCTCACAATGGACCTAAACCAATCACGGCTCGGCTTCTCTCAGAGCTCTTTTCGTCACAACGGTGCGGTAAGGCGAATGCAATACCGTCCCCGCTGCTCCGAATCTCCGGCCGATCTCTCGCTCCATCGTACCCTCACTCGCGAACAAGACCCTGAGTTGCTCTCAAACCCAACATGGAAAACAATAAAGCCAGTTTTATTTGTTACTGTGTACTGCCCTCCTGGTCCGTATTCTGAATTTCTATCTGAATTCTCAGAATTTTTATCAAGTTTAGGCCTTAAAACAGATAAAGTAATTATTGTAGGTGACTTTAATATTCATGTGGATGTTGATAGTGACAGCCTTAATAATGCATTTATCTCAATATTATATTCAATTGGGTTCAGTCAAAATGTACATGAACCAACTCACTGTTTAAACCACACTCTGGACCTTGTTCTGGGATATGGTGTTGAAATTGAAAGTTTATCAGTGTGTCCACATAATCCTCTTTTATCAGACCATTTTTTAATAACTTTTGAAGTCCTGTTACTGGACTACAAGCCAGTAGGCAAAATATCCTACGCTAGATGTTTATCTGAAAGTGCTGTGACTAAATTTAAGGAAGTGATTCCATCAGCACTTAATTCAATACCAGGACTCAATATCAATATAATGGAGGACTCAAATGCTAACTTTAGTCCCTCCCAAATTAATCATCTTGTTGATAGCGCTGCAGCCTCACTGCGAATAACACTCGACTCTGTCGCTCCTCTAAAGAAGAAGATCATAAAACAGAAAAAGAAAGCTCCATGGCTTAATTTACAAATCCGCAAACTAAAACAAAAGTCGAGAAATCTTGAAAGTAAATGGCGTTCCACTAAATTGGAAGAATCTCGTTTAGTCTGGTTAGATCATCTTAAAACGTATAAGAAGGCTCTCCATAATGCCAGAGCAGCTTATTACTCTTCCTTAATAGAAGAAAATAAGAACAACCCCAGGTTTCTTTTCAGCATTGTAGTCAGGCTGACAGAGAGTCACAGCTCTACAGAGTCTTCTATTCCTATATCTCTCAGTATCGACGACTTCATGAGCTTCTTTAACGATAAAATTATAATTATTAGAGACAAAATTAATCTCCTCCTGACCTCAATTGGTAATGACTTAACTTCAACTGCCGGAATTTTAAAAACATCTGTAACTCCTGAAATATATCTAGACTGTTTTACTCCAATCAACTTTAACCAACTAATCTCATCATCTAAGCCATCAACCTGTCTTTTAGACCCGATTCGAACTAAACTGTTTAAAGAAGTTTTACCCTTAATTAACACCTCGTTATTAAATATGATCAACCTGTTTCTATTATCTGGCTACGTATCACAATCCTTTAAAGTAGCTGTAATAAAACCACTTCTTAAAAAGCCTAGTCTTGATCCAGAGGTTTTAGCCAACTATAGGCCGATATCTAACCTACCCTTTCTCGCTAAGATCCTAAGATCGCAAAACAGTTATGTGATTTTTTTACATAATAATAGTTTATTTGAGGTTTTTCAATCTGGATTTAGAGTTCATCATAGCACAGAGACGGCACTGGTGAAAGTTACCAATGACCTTCTAATGGCATCAGACAAAGGACTTGTCTCTGTTCTTGTCTTGTTAGACCTCAGTGCTGCTTTCGACACTGTTGATCATGACATTCTACTACAGAGACTGGAACATTGTGTTGGCATAAAAGGAACCGCACTAAGCTGGTTCAAGTCCTATTTATCTGAGCGATCTCAATTTGTACTTGTTAACGATAAATCCTCCATGACAGCCAAAGTCAGTCTTGGAGTTCCGCAGGGTTCTGTACTTGGACCGATTCTATTCACCTTATATATGCTTCCTTTGGGCAATATTATAAGGAACCACTCTATAAACTTTCATTGTTATGCGGATGATACCCAATTATATCTATCAATTAAACCAGATGAAACCAATCAATTGGCTAAACTTCAAGCATGCCTTAAGGACATAAAAACTTGGATGTCTAGCAACTTTTTGATGTTAAACACAGACAAAACGGAAGTTATTATATTTGGCCCTAAACGCCTCCGAAACGCATTTTCTAATGACATAGAAGCTCTGGATGGCATTAACTTGGCCTCCAGCACCACTGTAAGGAATCTTGGCGTCATCTTTGATCAAGATCTGTCGTTTAACTTCCACATAAAACAAATCTCAAGGACTGCCTTCTTTCATCTACGTAACATTGCAAAAATAAGACACATCCTGTCTCAAAATGATGCAGAAAAACTAGTCCATGCATTTGTTACTTCAAGGCTGGATTACTGCAACTCATTGTTATCAGGTTGTCCCAAAAAGACTCTTCAGTTGATCCAAAATGCAGCAGTGTATTGACAAGAACAAGGAAACGGGATCATATTACTTCTGTATTAGCTGCTCTGCACTGGCTCCCTGTAAAATACAGAATAGAATTCAAAATCCTTCTCCTGACTTACAAAGCAATTAATGGTCAGGCTCCAGCATATCTTAAAGATCTCATAGTACCTTATAAACCAACTAGAGCATTACGCTCCCAGACTGCAGGGTTACTTGTGGTTCCTAGAGTCTCTAAGAGTACAATGGGAGCCAGAGCCTTCAGCTATCAAGCTCCTCTCCAGTGGAACCAGCTTCCAGTTTGTGTTCGGGAGGCAGACACACTCTCCACATTTAAGAGTAGGCTAAAGACTTTCCTTTTTGATAAAGCTTATAGTTAGGGCTGGCTCAGGTTTGCCCTGGATCAGCCCCTAGTTATGCTGCTATAGGCTTAGACTGCCGGGGGACACCTCCCTGCTCTCTTCCTTCTCTTCCTCTCTCCTCCCCTCCCTCTCTTCTTCTCCCTCTCTATCTGTATGCATTTATGTAAATGTATGTTACTAACTCATCATCCGGGGCATCATCCCCGGAGTGTCTGTCTCTCATGTGGCAGATTGCCACTGATAAAGTTTACGTCAGGATCATGAATCGTGGCTGCGCCTGCTGCCCTGGTCCTGCTGGACACCGGGAAGCCTTTTTGACATTTTCCTGGATTCATCCATACTTTCTTTTTTTTCAACACAACATAATTTCAAATGTTGTATTTGTACTATGTTGTTTATCCTGTACACACAACATCTATTGCACGTCTGTCCGTCCTGGGAGAGGGATCCCTCCTCAGTTGCTCACCCTGAGGTTTCTTCCATTTTTCCCCCATCATCTGCAAAGAGCAGCGATGAGATCCTCAGGCCACCGAACTGCAACCCCTCTCCTCCACGACTACGCCTCGATATCCTGTCCATGAAAATCACAAACAGGATTAGTGATAAAGCGCAGCCCAGCCCTGGCAACTTCTACTCACCGCTGAGTAGTTTCTATATTATCGTGTTTTTTAGTAATTCTTTTTAAAATTATTTTGTGTTTACTGCTCTGCAACCTGTCTGGAAATCATGGACACCAAACCCGCTATTCTTGCACTCATTTTCTTCTTACTTTTCCTGTTAACTGTGACCGGGGATCGCACGTGTAGCCAGTGCATTGTTTACACCAGGGACCAGCTGTTAGCATCCCGTAGCATGGCGGTGCTAACCGGTGAGAGACCCGATGTTCCCCGTGAGCTGAGGAGAAGAAGAAGAGGACGTCGTGCCGGGACTCAGCTGCGGGCTAGGAAGAGACGCTATAGACCTGTCCTTCCATCCATCGTAATGGGAAATGTACGTTCGCTTCCCAATAAGATGGACGAGCTAGCAGTGCTGACCAGGCACCAGAGGGAATACCGGGAGTATAGCATCATGGTATTCACAGAGACTTGGCTAACTGAGCTAATACTGGACACTAATGCCACATTGGACGGTTTTCATCTGATACGGGCGGACAGGATGAAAGAGAGTGGTAAGAGGAAAGGAGGAGGGCTGGCTGTGTTTGTGAACGATAGATGGTGTAACTCTGGGCACATCACTATTAAAGAGCAAGTTTGCAGTGGGGACGTTGAGCTACTGGCTATTAGCATGCGGCCATATTATCTGCCAGGGGAATTCTCGCATGTTATCGCGATAGCGGTATATATTCCCCCCTCTGCTAACGCCGATGTGGCTTGTGAAGTCATCAACTCCACTGTAAGCAGGCTGCAGACACAGCACCCAAATGCCCACCTTCTGATCTCTGGTGACTTTAATCATGCCTCTCTTTCCACCACTCTGCCCACATTCAAGCAATATGTCACCTGCCCCACCAGAGACAATAAAACACTGGACTTACTGTATGCCAACAGCAGATGTTTCCCTTGGTATTTCTTCAGTCGCCCCTTGTGGAGGTACTCCCCTCCACAAGTCTTTCCACAAGGGGAGTACTCCCCTTGTGGAGGTACTCCACTTAAGAAATACCAAGGAAAACATCTGCGTCTAGAGTTGTGGACACGCCTATGTGCCTACAAGGGGCCAATAGGGAAGAGGACAACCCCCAGTTGGGGAGTATATGAAAAAGGTTTAGCTTGGAGGCGGGACAATTTCTGTGGAACAGGAGGAGAGAGAGGTGCTATGGAACAGGATCGTCCTCAGCTCGGTATATCTACCATGCGGTCATATCACTTTTTTAAATGCTTTGAGATAAATAAGAAGTATACTGGATTGATTCAAGATAGAAACTCTATCTTTATAATGTTGCTCCATTAAAGGTAAAAAAGAAATCGACTGACAGAATCTCCCCATGGTTAAACAACAGCAATGTTACTCAGACTAAGAGGACTTGTAGAGCAGCTGAATGAAGATGGAGGAAAACTAAACTCACACTATAATATCTACAAAGAATCCATGGCTGCCTATGGTAAAGCAATGCAGCTGGCAAGAAAGGATTACTTTTCTAGGATTATCACAGAGAACGTTGGAAATTCTAGAATACTATTCTCGACTATTAATTAACCAGCTACTTTAACACTGCCCCCACCCCTCCGCAGTCCTCTGCATCACAATGTGAAGAATTCACATTGTTCCTCGATAATAAAATAACTTCAATCAGAGCCAGCATCACTTATGATGCAGACACAGAGAACATCTGCAAACATTGTGATGTAACCATGGGAAAATTAACTGAGCTTCATAAAACTGTGATGGAATGTAACTCCTCCACCTCTTGTGTTGACCCTATACCTACAGCATTCTTTAAGCGGATATTCAACAGCATTTCAATTCACATCCTAAATATTATAAACACGTCTCTTCTAACGGGCATCTTCCCAGACGTCTTCAAAACAGCCGCTGTAAAACCCTTGCTAAAGAAACCTAACCTAGACAGTAATACGCTGACCAACTATAGCCCAATATCTAATCTTCCATTCATCAGCAAAATACTAGAAAAAATAGTCTCGGTCCAAATAAACTAATTTCTTAAAGAAAACAACATCCTGGAGGAATTTCAATCAGGCTACAGAGCATGCCACAGTACCGAAACTGCTAAAATAATTAGTGACCTCAGACTAAACTCTGATACAAATAAGGTGTCAATTCTTATCCTACTAGACCTAAGCGCAGCATTTGACACGATCGATCATGACATCCTAATTAAACGTCAAGAAAAACTGGTTGCTCTTTCTGACTGTGTATTAAACTGGTTCAGAACATATATCAAAGGGAGAAAGTATTTTGTCAGGCTTGGAGACCATGTGTCAGAGAAGCATGATGCCCACTTTGGAGTTCCACAAGGGAGCTGCCTCGGTCCATTACTGTTCTCCCTATACATGCTACCACTGGGGGACATCATTAGAGAACACAATGTGTGCTTCCATAGCTACGCGGATGACACACAACTGTACATCTCTGCTGAACCAAATGATACTACAGTTATTAACTCCATCACCACCTGTCTGTCAGCAATAAATAAATGGATGAGCAATAATTTCTTAAAATTAAATGAGAACAAAACTGAAATCCTACTAGTAGGTCCTATAACCAAAAGAGAAATGATGCTGAATAACATGGGGAAACTTACTCCTTTGATTAAACCTGAAGTCACAAGTCTTGGTGTTATCATAGACTCAGATCTAAGCTTTAAATCCCACATAAACAAGGTGACAAAAACATCATTCTTCCACCTTAGAAATATAGCTAAAATCAGACAATTTATAAATCAAAAGGATGCTGAAAAACTAATCCATGCTTTTATCTCAAGCCGACTCGATTACTGTAATGCATTCTTTTCCGGCCTTCCAAAAACAACAACGGAGAGACTTCAGCTCATCCAAAATGCTGGAGCGAGGCTACTGACTAGAACCAAGAGGAGAGACCACATCAGTCCAGCGTTAGCTACCCTACACTGGCTTCCAGTAACTTTTAGAATTGACTTTAAGGGCCTCCTTCTTGTATACAAAGCCCTAAACGGAACCGGACCAAGTTACACTGCCAACTTTTTAATCAACTATGTGCCCCCAAGAACATTGCGATCATCCACTACTGGTTTATTAAATGTTCCCAGAAACATCCAAAAGAAAATCGGGGATGCAGCCTTTTGCAATTATGCACCAAAGCTATGGAACACTTTACCTGCAGACATTAGGGAGGCAAGCTCGCTCAATATCTTCAAAAGTAAGCTAAAAACATATCTCTTTACTTTAGTCTTTTAATGGTGATATTTTATACAATCTTTAATGCTGCTACTTTATGCCACTTTAAACTCATTTAATGCTTTTATTAAAGCTGCTATTTTATCTCTTTACTATTAGCCTTTTAATATATATTTGACTAAATGCTTGTAAATGTGTAAAGGTAACTTCGATACATTTCAGAGTGTGTACTTTTGAAAAACCTGAGATCAAATAGACTGTGTTACCACGGGAAGACTACCAAGAATTGGTAGCAAAGGGAGTAAACCAGTTGAAAGGCCACAGGGACCCATTGTTGATCTCATGCTTTCAAAATATGGCTCTGATGTCATGATCGTGATTTTTTATATCCTGTTTTATTTTGATGTGTTCACTCCCCCTTGTGTCATGTCTAGTTGTACTTCCGGTCTCTGTGTTTTCCCTCCTTTTGTGATTGTTGATTAGTTTCCATGTGTGTATTTGCCTTTCTCTCCCAGCTGTGTCCCGTTCCATCGTTTAGTGGTTGTGTGTATATATCCCTGTCTGTCCCAGTGCTCCTTGTCTGGTTGTCATTCATGTTACATGGTGTTTTCCCCTTGTGGCTACCTCGTCTCACCCTCTGGTCTGGTCTGGTCTGGTCTTTTCGGTTTTATTTGTTACTTTGCAATTTTGTAAGCTTTCCTGTAATAAAGTCTAGTGATGGTGAGATGAAGCTTCATGAAGCATTGAAGCATTGAAGCATTGAAGCATTGAAGCATTGAAGCATTGAAGCATTGAAGCATTGAAGCTTTCCATCCAATTGGTTCGCTCATGGGCCGAAGCTTCACAGTGCTTCATTTGCTCTACTCCACCATCAAGTGGACAATAAATGTAAAACCGGCGAAGTGCAAGACTGCAGTGGATTTAAAGTATCTTTGCCCTGAAAATTCTTTGACGCACACATATAAGACTGAATATAATGTTCTATTTAAAAATAAAGATTAATGTTATTACGTGTTACTGAGAAGAGAGTGCTTTAAATGATAGTGCAGTTTAAGATTGGACAGAGAGAAGGGGAATGACATGCAGCAAATAGCAGCAGGTCTGTTTCGAACCCCGGGCCGCTGCGGCAAGCATTTGAATGTTGGTCGCCTGCTCTACGCGCTACGGGATGTGTAATGTACACGTTGGATATACATTATTCTTTCAACAGATTTAGATTTGGTATCTTTACTTGCTCACAAGGAAGATGATGCTGGCGTGCATAATTGTTTCGCTAGTTGGCTGGCTCCATAATGATCCAATACAAACGCAATACCAACAACAACAATGCATACTACGACAGCAACCCACAAATTTGCGGTTATATAAAGTGTTGATTATGAGGGGGCTCAATTGCGGTTCGCTCCCCCTTATAATTCGAATCGCACGCCAAACTCACAAACCTGTTCCTGAATCAGTCACGTGGTACGGCAGGTTGGCGAGTCTTCAAACGTCATCACATACGTCATCGACACAAGCCTCAATACGCGCCTCACCAAAATCTTCCGTGATTACTCGACACACGCTTCGAAGCCTCGACATGAAAGGACACATCACTAGTGTTGACCATACTGCCTTACTCCAGCTCCCACTCCAGGGGGAACTGAGTGTCCTCCTCTCCGTGTAGCAGATGTGCTCATCTGCCCACCTGATCTGTTTTGCATATTGTTAGAGATGGACAGGTTATTACGTCACAGAAATCAACTTGAATGTGGTTGTGCTGACTGTGATCTTAGCTTTTGAAGTTCTTCAGGTTCCATGTTTCCCACCAGATGTGTGAGAACACCATTGCAACATGATCTAAATATGTTTGCTGGTTATTTCTGAGTCTCTGGTACAGGGCCATACTCACCCTCCTGTGGTTACTCTGACCTCCTTTTCACAGTCCCCTTCTAACACTTTAGGTGTGTTATTTCTTCACTGGGGTTGAGACAAGTGTCCCCTAGGGTTAACACCTCCCTTTGTAGCCAGACTTCACCACGAAGAGGTCCAGTTTCTGCTTCTATGGAGAGTCAGTATCTTTCACAGGTACTGGGTGGTATATTTACCCTTTTACAATGTGTCAGGTGATTCCAAGATGCTCTCTCTTTAACTCTGACTGCTGGGGGTCAATAGCACTTGAAACAGTCCATCCCATCTTCCTTTTGCTGATCTTTAGGAAAGCGATCTCCTGTTTTCACTGGACTCTCCTTCTCTTCTGTATGTGACAAAACAAATTTCATAATATCTTTTCTTCTTACAGTTATGACATTTCTTCTTCTATTTCTGAATGCAATTGTTTGTCCATAAGTCCTCTCATAGCTGGAATATAATAGGGCCTGTCATAAAAACACCTCAAATGGCAATAAGCCTCTTGCACTTGGTAAAATGTGCATATTTACTTTTCCCTGTACACCAAACATTGTTGTTGTTGTTAATGTTCTTATGATATCGTTTACAAAATGTCTCATTATCACTACTTATTCTTTTGTGGTACATTACAAAATATGGCTCCGATAGTTTTCCCGGCACAGATAGGGAAACTTGGCATCATTACGAATGCTATTTCATACCATTTTTATTCTGCTATTTCACACTCATTTACATCAACACTGTGATAATTGTACTGTTAATGTTCTTCTGGCTTATTTTTTTTGCAGTGAAGCACTTTGGGCTACAATTATTATATGGAAGGTGCTATACAAATAAAGCTTATTATTATATCTTTTGCTAACATTACATTATTTTACAGTTAATTTAGCTGAAAACGCTTTAGTTACTGTCATTGCGTCTGCTATGTGTTGAAAATACTTCAACCCATTATATATATCTCTACTATTGTTAAACAATATTCTTTCCTTCATATTTATTTAATACAATAAAATCCATGCAAATGTGCTGAAACGGATATTCTGGAGTCGGCATTTGGCCTTAAAAGCCTCTTAACGGGTGGAGTTTTATTGTACCATGTACATGTACATTTTTTAATTCTGAATTTTTTAAAATGTTTTTGGAAAGCATAGAATCTCGTCCATTTAGATATTTAGATGAAAATCACAACAGCAGGTACAATCAGCTCCTCAAACTAGCAAGTACACTCAAAATCATAACTTTGAGCCCACTTACCTATAAAGCAGGGGTGTCAAACATACGATGATTTTGCAAAGTGTAAAGATTACAGAGAAGACATTAACTGCAATTTTTCAATGAAAGTAACTGTTATTTCAAATGTGTCCACTGGGGGTCGCACACAACACTGTCAAGCAAGCAAACTGTTGATGCTGGAGCTACCGGTAAAATAACTTCTGGAGCTGGCGGGTTCTGTCAACATTACACTCTGTGGCACCGTCATTACCCAAAATGTGAAAAGTGGACACAGAGTGTAGACTTTTCCAAGAAAAATGGACCGTTTTCTTTTTATTCACAATGGTGAGTGGGAAAGCTGTGTGTTCGCAGCAGGTTTCAGGACTCAAAGAATATAATATTCGGCGCCACTATGAGACTCATTATGGCGAAAAATACAACAGCTTGCAAGGACAACTGAGAAGGTAAATGAATTGTTAGCGGGTCTGGAGAAGCAGCAGTCTGTTTTTACCCGTAACCGAGATATCGGCGATGCAGCAGTGAAAGCTAGCTACCTTATTGCTAGCCAAATAGCATTAGCATCAAAGCCAGACTGAGGGTGAGTTCGTGAAAACCGGGTCGGAGTGGACTGGGCCCGTGCTGTTAGCGTGGCTACAGATGGCGTGCCATCAATGGTTGGGGAAAAAGCAGGTGTTATGACAAAATTCAGAGAGAAAGTACAGGCTGCAAATGGAGGACATGGTTTTTGGACATTTCACTGTATTTTGCACCAGGAAGCATTGTGTTGCAAGTCATTAAAAATGGATCAAGTCATGGCAGTGGTTGTCCGAACTGTTAATTTCATCCGAGCCAGAGGTCTGAATCACCGTCAGCTTGACAGCCTCCTCAGTGATGAAGACGTTACCTATAGCCTGCCATACTGCACTTATTGCAAATGCTGCTTCAGACACTTTTGCACCATGAACAATATATTTCTGTGAAAATGAATACTTATTTTGGAAATATTTTAAGACATTGAACATTGTGACATGTCAGTCAGCAGCTTCAGTACAAAGAGCCACAACCTTTATGTATTTTATGTATACATTTTATACATTTACAAGGCAGCGGGATAACTTAACCTTCTTCCTGAATAGTTCCCACTTTAGTTTGTGTGGTGTGGTGTCAGTTCAGGTGATCAGGATTACTACACACATGTGGAAATTAATGTATATTTAAAAATAATTTCTATAGCGTGACGAGTTGTTTTGATCATAAAGTAAAATATTATACTGTTCAGTTCCAGATACCTGTGACCAAATGTGTTGTGCTTTTGTAGACACACTGATGTGTATGTTGTCCACATGTGTAAATGATAAACTGAGGCATAATATTGTTGAATTTGCACTTATTTTTCTTAAGAATTTTCAGGTTGTTCATAATGTTTTGTAAAAATATAGTTAATTAAATGTGAATATTTTCAGAATGTACTTTGTACTTTTTTGTACTAAAACAAAGGTGAACATTTGGGGTTGTCGTTATTTACAGGTTATTATTCTATGATTTTACTGGTCCGACCCACTTGAGATCAAATTGGGCTGCATGTGGCCCCTGAACTAAAATTAGTTTGACACCCCTACTATAAAGCCTCATAAATATCCTCTTTTCAGCAATATTGAAAAAAAAAAAAGCTCCTAAGCCATTGCCAGTTGTCCACACGTTCGTCTCCGGTAAAAGGATATCCACCATGAACATCGTCACATCGATAAAAGCCCATGAACAGGTGTTGCAATCTGTGAAATCAGCTGATTTTACATTGTGTGATCATAAACAGTCATAACTTAATATCTCGTGCGCTCATCGCGGTTCAGACACTTCCTGGTTTTAGCGCGGACTCTCAGCGTTAGATTGACACTTCATTTGAGCCAATCGGAGCTTCATGAGCCAATGAGTGTCAACTTAATAAGGTAGTGCCCACCCACTTCTTTTGTTACAGGCTGAGCCAGGAGCAGCTCAGCCTCCCGGCATCGTATAGACATTGTTAGATGCGTCACTTCCTTTGGTTTGTTTTTACAAAATAAAATGTATTTATTGTTCAGAAGAAAATACAAAGAAAACATATTTTTTTTTGTTTATACTTCACTTACTCTGTGTGATTACTAACAGGGAATATGGGTATATAATAGTTATTTATAAATAAATAAAAATAATATTTTATTAATAAATATATGTACACATGCACAGTTTGTGTACGTCTGGTGTTACTCTTAGAAAGATATGTCTAATAAATTAAGTTTTTATCCATTTTATCTGAAACTGGAAGTTTTACTTCATAACACTTGGTTCTATGTTTTTATTGTGTTTTCCAGTCCATACCTACCAGCTATACCCATCTTCAGGCATCTTTATCAACAACAAACGGAGGAGTGTATTTTCTTCAAATTCAGTATATTCAGACCACTATTACTCAGTGCCAGAAGCTCTTGGAGTGATTAATCAATGTTTTGCAAGAACACAAAGAGAGTTATCTTTTGAATGAGACCAAAATCATGCAGCTGGTGCAAATGGTTGAAGAGCAGCTTTCAATTTACTTTGGGTATGTCGTTCGTAGGTATTTACGTGTAAATTCCCTCACCCTGTAAGAGGTTAAAGTCAAATGCTATGAATATACTCTCTATTTATATAATCATCCCTCCTTTTGAGACATGGTCAATACCGTGGCTCAAAACACATGCACATTCTTCTCTGGTCAAGTACTCTTTCAAATGTCATCTTTGTATGCAATTATTCTTAGTCCAAACAGCTTTCTCTTACTTTGTAGCTGCATTCTGCATATCTTTTAATATCTCTCAGTCTATGTTCTGGTGTGTCTGTCTTCTCATTCACATATTGTTGCCTACTGAAACTAGAACTGTTCCTGTCGTATGTGTCGTGCATTTACGTACAGCAATATAATTTGGTAGCTGTACTGCCTCTAAAAAGTCTTCTATTAGATTGTGATGTTTAATAGGTTTGTTAGTCAATGTTCCCATACCTCTATTCTGTCCCTGTTGAGCAAACACATGTAATGTTGGAAATGCATAGTTACTGTCCGTGTAGATATTTACAACTTTATATTTTCCTAGTCTGCATGTCACTGTCAATGCGATTAGTTCTGCTCCTGTGCTGACAGATGATTAGTTAGGGCTTCTGCTTTTAATCCTTCGGTCTGTGTCACTACAGAAATCTTGTGGCATTTGTAAGATTATTTTACATGATCCGTTAACAAACATTTCTATCTCTGGTTTCTCTTAGGGAGTGTCAGTCAAGTCTGGTCTTGGTAAAGTTTCTTGTCCGTCTCTGTCGTACAGTCATGTGGTTCTCCGTCTCTAGCTGTTGGTAACAATGTAGATGGGATCAAAGTTGTACAGTTTTTCTACAGTTAGGTGCGGTTGGGAAAACAAAACTGCTATGCATGCCTGGTGCCATACAGGTGATTTTGTTCTGTACCAACAAAACTGACACTTGTTAGTGTTCAATTTGGAGGACAGTAAATGCAGCAAATAAATCTAACAAACTTCTTGTTTAACAAAGTATTTATTAATATGATAAGACAAGCATGGAAAATATACCCAGCTGGGTGACCATCTTGTTTAACAGCCCTCCTCTCTCTGCTGTTCCACAGCATGGTCCGGCTTTCTAGTTACATCCGTGTATATATAATTTTCTGTCGTTGTTGTCTTCTCCTATTGGTCGCACTTGACGTCTGACGTCATCACGTCACATCCTACGGGGTCTTCGAATGTCTCTTTGAGGGGCGCTCCCATATTATGCATTCAGTTAGTCACAATAATCCCTGATATAAAACAGTTATGAGTGAGTTGAGTTTCTTACAACAAGTCTAAGTATGAGCTTTATTTAATACATATAGTACCTAACTTTTCTTCACATGAGCTATGTAAACACGTGCATTTGTCAGTTATTACACAAGAGAATACATTTACTTAATTATATCACACACTGCATGTGTTACTGTTAAAGTCAATGGTCTGAATAACACTTGATGCAGAGGGCTGAATTGCCATTGAAGCTGCATTACCGCTTGCTGTCAGGCTTTGCCTTATCTACTGGGTCTAATTGTGAGGAGTAGTAAACCACTGGTCTATTCTTATCTCCATGTTTCTGTGTCAATACTAATGCCATGAGTCTGCTGTTTAAATAAAAGGTTTCTTATAATCTGAAAATACTAAAGCAGATGAGTTTACCAAAACTTTCTTTATTTCCTTAAATGATTCATCAGCCGTTTCATTCCATATTATCTTATCAGATGCTGACATAGGGTTTTCATGAATCAGTTTTGACAGAGGATTAGTTAATAGTGCATGAGTGGCACTCCGCTTCTACAGAAATTACATCATTTGTCTCTTAGTCTGGTTTAGGTGCTTGTAAAGTTTTATTCCTCTCCTCGAGGATTTTAACAATTGTAGTTTATTCTTACTAACTTTGTGTCCTTGTTGACGTAAAAATTCTAACAAAACATGCTATCCTTTTTATAATATATATGTATATATATATATATATATATATATATATATATATATATATATATATATATATATATATATATATATATATATATATATATATATATATATATATATATATATATATATATATAATAAATATCAACAGTGTCGAAAGCAGCACTGAGGTCTAACAAGACAAGAACAGAGACAAGTCCTTTGTCTGATGCCAATAGAAGGTTATTGATAACTTTCACCAGTGCCGTCTCTGTGCTATGATGAACTCTAAATCCAGATTGAAAAAACTCAAATAAACTATTATTATGTAAAAATCACACAACTGTTTTGCAACTGCTCTCAAGGATTTTAGAAAGAAAGGGTAGGTTAGATATCGGCCTATAGTTGGCTAAAACCTCTGGATCAAGACTAGGCTTTTTAAGAAGTGGTTTTATTACAGCTATTTTAAAGGATTGTGATACGTAACCAGATAATAGAGACAGGTTGATCATATTTAATAACGAGGTGTTAATTAATTTAGGGTAAAACTTCTTTAAACAGTTTAGTTGGAATCGGGTCTAAAAGACAGGTTGATGGCTCAGACCAGGGGTGTCAAACTCATTTTAGTTCAAGGGCCACATGCAGCACAATCTGATCTCAAGTGGGCCGGACCAGTAACATCACAGTATAATAGCCTGTAAATAACTACAACTCACATGTTTCCCTTCATTTTAGTGCAAGAAAGTACAAGTAAATACTGAAAACTTTCACATTTAATGAACTATCTTTTTACAAAACATTATGAACAAAAAAAAGGAGCAATTTCAACAATATTATACCTCAGTTTATCATTTACACATGTGCATTACAACATACAGGTCACAGTGTGTCTACAAAGGCACAACACATTTTGTCACAGGTATCTGGAACAGTACTTTACTTTATCATCAAAACAACTCATTTTTACACTTTGCAAAGTCATCCGCGGGCCGGATTGGACCCTTTGGCGGGCCAGTTTTGGCCCCCGGGCCTTATGTTTGACACCCCTGGCTTTGACGATGAGATTGTTGAAGTTAGTTGGTTAAGGTTGATTGGAGTAAAACAGTCTAGATATATTTCAGGGTTCTAGGTGGTTAAAGATAAGTCAGTACCGGTTGAGGGCAGCAGGTGATTAATTTATCTCTAATAATTATAATTTTATGCTTAAAGAAACTAATGAAGTCGTCACTACTGAGAGATATAGGAATGGAAGGCTCTGTAGAGCTGTGACTCTGTCAGCCTGGCTACAGTGCTGAAAAGAAACCTGAATTAAGTGCTGATGGAATCACTTCCTTAAATTTAATCACAGCACTGAATACGGACCAGTAGGGCGGTACACAGTAACAAATAAAACTGGCTTTATTGTTTTCCATGTTGGGTTTGAGAGCGTAAGAACAAGGCTTTCAAAAGAGTTATAGTTTAGTTTAGTTTAGGTTTAGGATTGATCAAGAGGTTTGAGTCAAATATGTGCCTCGAAGAAGTGAGTATTAATATGACCAGGTGGAGTGGATTCATTTAGACTGACATATTCTTCATGTCTCAGCCAGGTTTCAGTGAGACAAAATAAATAAATCTTATTATCTGATATTAAATCATTAACCAATCCAGCTTTTGTTGATAAAGATCTGATGTTTAAGAGCCCAAATTAAAATTTTTGAGTTAGTTGCACTTTTTGCAAGCAGTCATGTCTCCTCACCTACTCTGGGGATGTGGCCCAAAGTGTCAATACCAACAGCCTGAAGGTGTCTGGCCGAGAATGTGTGCCAACCTTTAGACCACCTGCCAAATACACTGGTATATATAATTGATATCTGCTACATAATACTTTTGGTGTTTGGCTGTTCCTACTTAAGTTCAACAAGGCTTTATTTGTATCATTCCAATTGCCAAAGCATATTAATATATCTCTGTTATTTTCCATAGGAGAGCTGCTTGGTGTTGACTACCTGCTGAGTCAGACTAGAAAGCCCATTAAAGTCAACCCAGACTCAGAGGAGATTGAGAACATGCTGGAGGATGTGGATGAGGGCAAGGAAGGAGAAGAAGACGAGGGCTTCGAGGAATATACACTGTCAAGTCTCCTCAATGACCCAAGTTTCTCTGTCTCTTCCTTGCCTTGTTCCTCCTCAGAACTACTCTCCTCTTCCCTGCTGCCTCCTCTCTGCTTGATTCTTCCTCCCAGGCTGCTGCATCCTCTCTGCCTGCTTCTTCCTCCCAGGCTGCTGCCTCCTCTCTTCCTGCTTCTTCTTCCCAGGCTGCTGCCTCCTCTCTTCCTGCTTCTTCTTCCCAGGCTGCTGCCTCCTCTCTTCCTGCTTCTCCCTCCCAGGCTGCCACCATGCCGCAGCCAGGTGTCTCCTCAGCACTTGATTTGGTACCTCCTGATGAGTCCAGGGTATATAAATACATCATTATTTGTAAAGAAATAAAATCACTGTATCTGTGTTTTGTCACATCTCACTGTCCTCAAATTTTGTTTCTCATCTCTGTTATTTTGTGCAGGCTGTGGATGACTCTGGCATGGCAGGCATGGACAGAGTGGACAGCTTGGCAGAGTGTCTGGTGGAGTTGAGAAATCAGCTCTCTCTTGTCCTTAACAACCAACATGTCAGGAGCATTTATAGCCTTGCTACTTTATTTTCAGTCTGTGTCATAAATGTTCACACTTACACATGTTTTTGTCTTCTCATGTGCTGTTTATTTATCTCGATGCTTAGGTGAGCAACATTGTTGCTGTGGCAGAACCTGCTGGACTATGACAAGCAGAAAGTGTTTTTTGCTGCCAGACACCAGACCAGGCTGGACACAGGGAGGTTCAGGTCTCCCAAGAAGAGGCAGGAGTTCACTCCAGGGGTAGAGAGTGTGAAGAGGCATGCACTCACCACCACTGCCCCGCTTGCCCAGTGGCCAGATTGCTGCTGGCTGATTGAGACCATCTTTATCAGGCTCTGTGACATCCACCGCAATCCCAAGAAGAAGGGGACAATGCGGTGGTGATGCAGGGGCTGGCCTTGCCGAGCCGCCTATCTGTGGCGGCTAACCCTCTCCCCCCTGCTAATGTGCGCACCGCATGTGCACCCAACCCCCATCCAGAAGTAAGTGGCATCAGTAAAACAGCAACTATCTGCTAAGTGTAATGATGCCTCCAACATGAGGCTATGACAAACAGTTGATGAGTTATGAATGGGGACAGGGCCTTTACCATTATATAAATATGTGGCATTTGAGGCAAATATGTGTCCACATGGGAAAAAGTACAACACAATTCAATGACAACTGAATTGGAGTATGAAAAAAAAAAAAAGGTGAAGAATTTACCATCAGCAGTGGTCTCTGTGGCGCAATTGGTTAGCGCGTTCGGCTGTTAACCGAAAGGTTGGTGGTTCAAGCCCACCCAGGGACGAGACAGTTTTGTGGGGCGTGGCTTAAGTTTAGAGGACGGGTAAACCCTCAGAAATGTAAAACAAATTCTGCCTCCTACAAGACTCTAAGAGAAACGGTTCTTGAATTCTGAAAATTGGCGTGGCAGAAGTAAAGAGGCAGGGCTAACCCACATCAGTAAAACAGCAACTATCTGCTAAGTGTAATGATGCCTCCAACATGAGGCAATGACAAACAGTTGATGAGTTATAAATGGGGACAGGGCCTTTACCATTGGGGGTAGGGGCAAATTGTCACTGATGAAAAGGGAACTTTCTGCTGAGACAAATGATGCCTTCCAAAAGTGTCTACAAGAAACGGTTAATTTGTTATGAAAGGGGGTGCTGCTTAAGTATAGTGGGCAGGGCTAACCCAAAAAATGAAACAGGAACTCGCTGCTGTGACCAATGATGCTTCTCACAAGCGTCTACGATGAACGGTTCACAAGTCATAAATAGGGGCAGGGCTTTTACCATTGGAGGGGGGTTGGCAAACTGTCACTAATGAAAAGGGAAATCTCTGCTGAGACCAGGGTAGGAATTTTAGCCATTTCTCCAAAGCCACAGTGAGTGAGTTTGTTTGTGTCCAGTGATTAATTAATTGGATACTACATTTTGCATTTGAGGCAAATATGTGGCATTGGAGGCAAATATGTGTCCATATGGGAAAAAGTACAACACAATTCAATGACAACTGAATTGGAGTATGAAAAAAAAAAAAAGGTGAAGAATTTACCATCAGCAGTGGTCTCTGTGGCGCAATTGGTTAGCGCGTTCGGCTGTTAACCGAAAGGTTGGTGGTTCAAGCCCACCCAGGGACGAGGACAGTTTTGCGGGGCGTGGCTTAGTTTAGAGGACGGGTAAACCCTCAGAAATGTAAAACAAATTCTGCCTCCTACAAGACTCTAAGAGAAACGGTTCTTGAATTCTGAAAATTGGCGTGGCAGAAGTAAAGAGGCAGGGCTAACCCACATCAGTAAAACAGCAACTATCTGCTAAGTGTAATGATGCCTCCAACATGAGGCAATGACAAACAGTTGATGAGTTATAAATGGGGACAGGGCCTTTACCATTGGGGGTAGGGGCAAATTGTCACTGATGAAAAGGGAACTTTCTGCTGAGACAAATGAGGCCTTCCAAAAGTGTCTACAAAACCGGTTAATTTGTTATGAAAGGGGGTGCTGCTTAAGTATAGTGGGCAGGGCTAACCCAAAAAATGAAACAGGAACTCGCTGCTGTGACCAATGATGCTTCTCACAAGCGTCTACGATGAACGGTTCACAAGTCATAAATAGGGGCAGGGCTTTTACCATTGGAGGGGGGTTGGCAAACTGTCACTAATGAAAAGGGAAATCTCTGCTGAGACCAGGGTAGGAATTTTAGCCATTTCTCCAAAGCCACAGTGAGTGAGTTTGTTTGTGTCCAGTGATTAATTAATTGGATACTACATTTTGCATTTGAGGCAAATATGTGGCATTGGAGGCAAATATGTGTCCATATGGGAAAAAGTACAACACAATTCAATGACAACTGAATTGGAGTATGAAAAAAAAAAAAAGGTGAAGAATTTACCATCAGCAGTGGTCTCTGTGGCGCAATTGGTTAGCGCGTTCGGCTGTTAACCGAAAGGTTGGTGGTTCAAGCCCACCCAGGGACGAAGACAGTTTTGTGGGGCGTGGCTTAAGTTTAGAGGACGGGTAAACCCTCAGAAATGTAAAACAAATTCTGCCTCCTACAAGACTCTAAGAGAAACGGTTCTTGAATTCTGAAAATTGGCGTGGCAGAAGTAAAGAGGCAGGGCTAACCCACATCAGTAAAACAGCAACTATCTGCTAAGTGTAATGATGCCTCCAACATGAGGCAATGACAAACAGTTGATGAGTTATAAATGGGGACAGGGCCTTTACCATTGGGGGTAGGGGCAAATTGTCACTGATGAAAAGGGAACTTTCTGCTGAGACAAATGAGGCCTTCCAAAAGTGTCTACAAAACCGGTTAATTTGTTATGAAAGGGGGTGCTGCTTAAGTATAGTGGGCAGGGCTAACCCAAAAAATGAAACAGGAACTCGCTGCTGTGACCAATGATGCTTCTCACAAGCGTCTACGATGAACGGTTCACAAGTCATAAATAGGGGCAGGGCTTTTACCATTGGAGGGGGGTTGGCAAACTGTCACTAATGAAAAGGGAAATCTCTGCTGAGACCAGGGTAGGAATTTTAGCCATTTCTCCAAAGCCACAGTGAGTGAGTTTGTTTGTGTCCAGTGATTAATTAATTGGATACTACATTTTGCATTTGAGGCAAATATGTGGCATTGGAGGCAAATATGTGTCCATATGGGAAAAAGTACAACACAATTCAATGACAACTGAATTGGAGTATGAAAAAAAAAAAAAGGTGAAGAATTTACCATCAGCAGTGGTCTCTGTGGCGCAATTGGTTAGCGCGTTCGGCTGTTAACCGAAAGGTTGGTGGTTCAAGCCCACCCAGGGACGAAGACAGTTTTGTGGGGCGTGGCTTAAGTTTAGAGGACGGGTAAACCCTCAGAAATGTAAAACAAATTCTGCCTCCTACAAGACTCTAAGAGAAACGGTTCTTGAATTCTGAAAATTGGCGTGGCAGAAGTAAAGAGGCAGGGCTAACCCACATCAGTAAAACAGCAACTATCTGCTAAGTGTAATGATGCCTCCAACATGAGGCAATGACAAACAGTTGATGAGTTATAAATGGGGACAGGGCCTTTACCATTGGGGGTAGGGGCAAATTGTCACTGATGAAAAGGGAACTTTCTGCTGAGACAAATGAGGCCTTCCAAAAGTGTCTACAAAACCGGTTAATTTGTTATGAAAGGGGGTGCTGCTTAAGTATAGTGGGCAGGGCTAACCCAAAAAATGAAACAGGAACTCGCTGCTGTGACCAATGATGCTTCTCACAAGCGTCTACGATGAACGGTTCACAAGTCATAAATAGGGGCAGGGCTTTTACCATTGGAGGGGGGTTGGCAAACTGTCACTAATGAAAAGGGAAATCTCTGCTGAGACCAGGGTAGGAATTTTAGCCATTTCTCCAAAGCCACAGTGAGTGAGTTTGTTTGTGTCCAGTGATTAATTAATTGGATACTACATTTTGCATTTGAGGCAAATATGTGGCATTGGAGGCAAATATGTGTCCATATGGGAAAAAGTACAACACAATTCAATGACAACTGAATTGGAGTATGAAAAAAAAAAAAAGGTGAAGAATTTACCATCAGCAGTGGTCTCTGTGGCGCAATTGGTTAGCGCGTTCGGCTGTTAACCGAAAGGTTGGTGGTTCAAGCCCACCCAGGGACGAAGGACAGTTTTGTGGGGCGTGGCTTAAGTTTAGAGGACGGGTAAACCCTCAGAAATGTAAAACAAATTCTGCCTCCTACAAGACTCTAAGAGAAACGGTTCTTGAATTCTGAAAATTGGCGTGGCAGAAGTAAAGAGGCAGGGCTAACCCACATCAGTAAAACAGCAACTATCTGCTAAGTGTAATGATGCCTCCAACATGAGGCAATGACAAACAGTTGATGAGTTATAAATGGGGACAGGGCCTTTACCATTGGGGGTAGGGGCAAATTGTCACTGATGAAAAGGGAACTTTCTGCTGAGACAAATGATGCCTTCCAAAAGTGTCTACAAGAACCGGTTAATTTGTTATGAAAGGGGGTGCTGCTTAAGTATAGTGGGCAGGGCTAACCCAAAAAATGAAACAGGAACTCGCTGCTGTGACCAATGATGCTTCTCACAAGCGTCTACGATGAACGGTTCACAAGTCATAAATAGGGGCAGGGCTTTTACCATTGGAGGGGGGTTGGCAAACTGTCACTAATGAAAAGGGAAATCTCTGCTGAGACCAGGGTAGGAATTTTAGCCATTTCTCCAAAGCCACAGTGAGTGAGTTTGTTTGTGTCCAGTGATTAATTAATTGGATACTACATTTTGCATTTGAGGCAAATATGTGGCATTGGAGGCAAATATGTGTCCATATGGGAAAAAGTACAACACAATTCAATGACAACTGAATTGGAGTATGAAAAAAAAAAAAGGTGAAGAATTTACCATCAGCAGTGGTCTCTGTGGCGCAATTGGTTAGCGCGTTCGGCTGTTAACCGAAAGGTTGGTGGTTCAAGCCCACCCAGGGACGAAGACAGTTTTGTGGGGCGTGGCTTAAGTTTAGAGGACGGGTAAACCCTCAGAAATGTAAAACAAATTCTGCCTCCTACAAGACTCTAAGAGAAACGGTTCTTGAATTCTGAAAATTGGCGTGGCAGAAGTAAAGAGGCAGGGCTAACCCACATCAGTAAAACAGCAACTATCTGCTAAGTGTAATGATGCCTCCAACATGAGGCAATGACAAACAGTTGATGAGTTATAAATGGGGACAGGGCCTTTACCATTGGGGGTAGGGGCAAATTGTCACTGATGAAAAGGGAACTTTCTGCTGAGACAAATGAGGCCTTCCAAAAGTGTCTACAAGAACCGGTTAATTTGTTATGAAAGGGGGTGCTGCTTAAGTATAGTGGGCAGGGCTAACCCAAAAAATGAAACAGGAACTCGCTGCTGTGACCAATGATGCTTCTCACAAGCGTCTACGATGAACGGTTCACAAGTCATAAATAGGGGCAGGGCTTTTACCATTGGAGGGGGGTTGGCAAACTGTCACTAATGAAAAGGGAAATCTCTGCTGAGACCAGGGTAGGAATTTTAGCCATTTCTCCAAAGCCACAGTGAGTGAGTTTGTTTGTGTCCAGTGATTAATTAATTGGATACTACATTTTGCATTTGAGGCAAATATGTGGCATTGGAGGCAAATATGTGTCCATATGGGAAAAAGTACAACACAATTCAATGACAACTGAATTGGAGTATGAAAAAAAAAAAAAGGTGAAGAATTTACCATCAGCAGTGGTCTCTGTGGCGCAATTGGTTAGCGCGTTCGGCTGTTAACCGAAAGGTTGGTGGTTCAAGCCCACCCAGGGACGAGGACAGTTTTGTGGGGCGTGGCTTAAGTTTAGAGGACGGGTAAACCCTCAGAAATGTAAAACAAATTCTGCCTCCTACAAGACTCTAAGAGAAACGGTTCTTGAATTCTGAAAATTGGCGTGGCAGAAGTAAAGAGGCAGGGCTAACCCACATCAGTAAAACAGCAACTATCTGCTAAGTGTAATGATGCCTCCAACATGAGGCAATGACAAACAGTTGATGAGTTATAAATGGGGACAGGGCCTTTACCATTGGGGGTAGGGGCAAATTGTCACTGATGAAAAGGGAACTTTCTGCTGAGACAAATGAGGCCTTCCAAAAGTGTCTACAAAACCGGTTAATTTGTTATGAAAGGGGGTGCTGCTTAAGTATAGTGGGCAGGGCTAACCCAAAAAATGAAACAGGAACTCGCTGCTGTGACCAATGATGCTTCTCACAAGCGTCTACGATGAACGGTTCACAAGTCATAAATAGGGGCAGGGCTTTTACCATTGGAGGGGGGTTGGCAAACTGTCACTAATGAAAAGGGAAATCTCTGCTGAGACCAGGGTAGGAATTTTAGCCATTTCTCCAAAGCCACAGTGAGTGAGTTTGTTTGTGTCCAGTGATTAATTAATTGGATACTACATTTTGCATTTGAGGCAAATATGTGGCATTGGAGGCAAATATGTGTCCATATGGGAAAAAGTACAACACAATTCAATGACAACTGAATTGGAGTATGAAAAAAAAAAAAAGGTGAAGAATTTACCATCAGCAGTGGTCTCTGTGGCGCAATTGGTTAGCGCGTTCGGCTGTTAACCGAAAGGTTGGTGGTTCAAGCCCACCCAGGGACGAAGACAGTTTTGTGGGGCGTGGCTTAAGTTTAGAGGACGGGTAAACCCTCAGAAATGTAAAACAAATTCTGCCTCCTACAAGACTCTAAGAGAAACGGTTCTTGAATTCTGAAAATTGGCGTGGCAGAAGTAAAGAGGCAGGGCTAACCCACATCAGTAAAACAGCAACTATCTGCTAAGTGTAATGATGCCTCCAACATGAGGCAATGACAAACAGTTGATGAGTTATAAATGGGGACAGGGCCTTTACCATTGGGGGTAGGGGCAAATTGTCACTGATGAAAAGGGAACTTTCTGCTGAGACAAATGAGGCCTTCCAAAAGTGTCTACAAGAACCGGTTAATTTGTTATGAAAGGGGGTGCTGCTTAAGTATAGTGGGCAGGGCTAACCCAAAAAATGAAACAGGAACTCGCTGCTGTGACCAATGATGCTTCTCACAAGCGTCTACGATGAACGGTTCACAAGTCATAAATAGGGGCAGGGCTTTTACCATTGGAGGGGGGTTGGCAAACTGTCACTAATGAAAAGGGAAATCTCTGCTGAGACCAGGGTAGGAATTTTAGCCATTTCTCCAAAGCCACAGTGAGTGAGTTTGTTTGTGTCCAGTGATTAATTAATTGGATACTACATTTTGCATTTGAGGCAAATATGTGGCATTGGAGGCAAATATGTGTCCATATGGGAAAAAGTACAACACAATTCAATGACAACTGAATTGGAGTATGAAAAAAAAAAAAAGGTGAAGAATTTACCATCAGCAGTGGTCTCTGTGGCGCAATTGGTTAGCGCGTTCGGCTGTTAACCGAAAGGTTGGTGGTTCAAGCCCACCCAGGGACGAGGACAGTTTTGTGGGGCGTGGCTTAAGTTTAGAGGACGGGTAAACCCTCAGAAATGTAAAACAAATTCTGCCTCCTACAAGACTCTAAGAGAAACGGTTCTTGAATTCTGAAAATTGGCGTGGCAGAAGTAAAGAGGCAGGGCTAACCCACATCAGTAAAACAGCAACTATCTGCTAAGTGTAATGATGCCTCCAACATGAGGCAATGACAAACAGTTGATGAGTTATAAATGGGGACAGGGCCTTTACCATTGGGGGTAGGGGCAAATTGTCACTGATGAAAAGGGAACTTTCTGCTGAGACAAATGATGCCTTCCAAAAGTGTCTACAAGAAACGGTTAATTTGTTATGAAAGGGGGTGCTGCTTAAGTATAGTGGGCAGGGCTAACCCAAAAAATGAAACAGGAACTCGCTGCTGTGACCAATGATGCTTCTCACAAGCGTCTACGATGAACGGTTCACAAGTCATAAATAGGGGCAGGGCTTTTACCATTGGAGGGGGGTTGGCAAACTGTCACTAATGAAAAGGGAAATCTCTGCTGAGACCAGGGTAGGAATTTTAGCCATTTCTCCAAAGCCACAGTGAGTGAGTTTGTTTGTGTCCAGTGATTAATTAATTGGATACTACATTTTGCATTTGAGGCAAATATGTGGCATTGGAGGCAAATATGTGTCCATATGGGAAAAAGTACAACACAATTCAATGACAACTGAATTGGAGTATGAAAAAAAAAAAAAGGTGAAGAATTTACCATCAGCAGTGGTCTCTGTGGCGCAATTGGTTAGCGCGTTCGGCTGTTAACCGAAAGGTTGGTGGTTCAAGCCCACCCAGGGACGAGGACAGTTTTGCGGGGCGTGGCTTAAGTTTAGAGGACGGGTAAACCCTCAGAAATGTAAAACAAATTCTGCCTCCTACAAGACTCTAAGAGAAACGGTTCTTGAATTCTGAAAATTGGCGTGGCAGAAGTAAAGAGGCAGGGCTAACCCACATCAGTAAAACAGCAACTATCTGCTAAGTGTAATGATGCCTCCAACATGAGGCAATGACAAACAGTTGATGAGTTATAAATGGGGACAGGGCCTTTACCATTGGGGGTAGGGGCAAATTGTCACTGATGAAAAGGGAACTTTCTGCTGAGACAAATGATGCCTTCCAAAAGTGTCTACAAGAAACGGTTAATTTGTTATGAAAGGGGGTGCTGCTTAAGTATAGTGGGCAGGGCTAACCCAAAAAATGAAACAGGAACTCGCTGCTGTGACCAATGATGCTTCTCACAAGCGTCTACGATGAACGGTTCACAAGTCATAAATAGGGGCAGGGCTTTTACCATTGGAGGGGGGTTGGCAAACTGTCACTAATGAAAAGGGAAATCTCTGCTGAGACCAGGGTAGGAATTTTAGCCATTTCTCCAAAGCCACAGTGAGTGAGTTTGTTTGTGTCCAGTGATTAATTAATTGGATACTACATTTTGCATTTGAGGCAAATATGTGGCATTGGAGGCAAATATGTGTCCATATGGGAAAAAGTACAACACAATTCAATGACAACTGAATTGGAGTATGAAAAAAAAAAAAAGGTGAAGAATTTACCATCAGCAGTGGTCTCTGTGGCGCAATTGGTTAGCGCGTTCGGCTGTTAACCGAAAGGTTGGTGGTTCAAGCCCACCCAGGGACGAAGACAGTTTTGTGGGGCGTGGCTTAAGTTTAGAGGACGGGTAAACCCTCAGAAATGTAAAACAAATTCTGCCTCCTACAAGACTCTAAGAGAAACGGTTCTTGAATTCTGAAAATTGGCGTGGCAGAAGTAAAGAGGCAGGGCTAACCCACATCAGTAAAACAGCAACTATCTGCTAAGTGTAATGATGCCTCCAACATGAGGCAATGACAAACAGTTGATGAGTTATAAATGGGGACAGGGCCTTTACCATTGGGGGTAGGGGCAAATTGTCACTGATGAAAAGGGAACTTTCTGCTGAGACAAATGATGCCTTCCAAAAGTGTCTACAAAACCGGTTAATTTGTTATGAAAGGGGGTGCTGCTTAAGTATAGTGGGCAGGGCTAACCCAAAAAATGAAACAGGAACTCGCTGCTGTGACCAATGATGCTTCTCACAAGCGTCTACGATGAACGGCTTCACAAGTCATAAATAGGGGCAGGGCTTTTACCATTGGAGGGGGGTTGGCAAACTGTCACTAATGAAAAGGGAAATCTCTGCTGAGACCAGGGTAGGAATTTTAGCCATTTCTCCAAAGCCACAGTGAGTGAGTTTGTTTGTGTCCAGTGATTAATTAATTGGATACTACATTTTGCATTTGAGGCAAATATGTGGCATTGGAGGCAAATATGTGTCCATATGGGAAAAAGTACAACACAATTCAATGACAACTGAATTGGAGTATGAAAAAAAAAAAAGGTGAAGAATTTACCATCAGCAGTGGTCTCTGTGGCGCAATTGGTTAGCGCGTTCGGCTGTTAACCGAAAGGTTGGTGGTTCAAGCCCACCCAGGGACGAAGACAGTTTTGTGGGGCGTGGCTTAAGTTTAGAGGACGGGTAAACCCTCAGAAATGTAAAACAAATTCTGCCTCCTACAAGACTCTAAGAGAAACGGTTCTTGAATTCTGAAAATTGGCGTGGCAGAAGTAAAGAGGCAGGGCTAACCCACATCAGTAAAACAGCAACTATCTGCTAAGTGTAATGATGCCTCCAACATGAGGCAATGACAAACAGTTGATGAGTTATAAATGGGGACAGGGCCTTTACCATTGGGGGTAGGGGCAAATTGTCACTGATGAAAAGGGAACTTTCTGCTGAGACAAATGATGCCTTCCAAAAGTGTCTACAAAACCGGTTAATTTGTTATGAAAGGGGGTGCTGCTTAAGTATAGTGGGCAGGGCTAACCCAAAAAATGAAACAGGAACTCGCTGCTGTGACCAATGATGCTTCTCACAAGCGTCTACGATGAACGGTTCACAAGTCATAAATAGGGGCAGGGCTTTTACCATTGGAGGGGGGTTGGCAAACTGTCACTAATGAAAAGGGAAATCTCTGCTGAGACCAGGGTAGGAATTTTAGCCATTTCTCCAAAGCCACAGTGAGTGAGTTTGTTTGTGTCCAGTGATTAATTAATTGGATACTACATTTTGCATTTGAGGCAAATATGTGGCATTGGAGGCAAATATGTGTCCATATGGGAAAAAGTACAACACAATTCAATGACAACTGAATTGGAGTATGAAAAAAAAAAAAAGGTGAAGAATTTACCATCAGCAGTGGTCTCTGTGGCGCAATTGGTTAGCGCGTTCGGCTGTTAACCGAAAGGTTGGTGGTTCAAGCCCACCCAGGGACGAAGACAGTTTTGTGGGGCGTGGCTTAAGTTTAGAGGACGGGTAAACCCTCAGAAATGTAAAACAAATTCTGCCTCCTACAAGACTCTAAGAGAAACGGTTCTTGAATTCTGAAAATTGGCGTGGCAGAAGTAAAGAGGCAGGGCTAACCCACATCAGTAAAACAGCAACTATCTGCTAAGTGTAATGATGCCTCCAACATGAGGCAATGACAAACAGTTGATGAGTTATAAATGGGGACAGGGCCTTTACCATTGGGGGTAGGGGCAAATTGTCACTGATGAAAAGGGAACTTTCTGCTGAGACAAATGAGGCCTTCCAAAAGTGTCTACAAGAAACGGTTAATTTGTTATGAAAGGGGGTGCTGCTTAAGTATAGTGGGCAGGGCTAACCCAAAAAATGAAACAGGAACTCGCTGCTGTGACCAATGATGCTTCTCACAAGCGTCTACGATGAACGGTTCACAAGTCATAAATAGGGGCAGGGCTTTTACCATTGGAGGGGGGTTGGCAAACTGTCACTAATGAAAAGGGAAATCTCTGCTGAGACCAGGGTAGGAATTTTAGCCATTTCTCCAAAGCCACAGTGAGTGAGTTTGTTTGTGTCCAGTGATTAATTAATTGGATACTACATTTTGCATTTGAGGCAAATATGTGGCATTGGAGGCAAATATGTGTCCATATGGGAAAAAGTACAACACAATTCAATGACAACTGAATTGGAGTATGAAAAAAAAAAAAAGGTGAAGAATTTACCATCAGCAGTGGTCTCTGTGGCGCAATTGGTTAGCGCGTTCGGCTGTTAACCGAAAGGTTGGTGGTTCAAGCCCACCCAGGGACGAAGACAGTTTTGTGGGGCGTGGCTTAAGTTTAGAGGACGGGTAAACCCTCAGAAATGTAAAACAAATTCTGCCTCCTACAAGACTCTAAGAGAAACGGTTCTTGAATTCTGAAAATTGGCGTGGCAGAAGTAAAGAGGCAGGGCTAACCCACATCAGTAAAACAGCAACTATCTGCTAAGTGTAATGATGCCTCCAACATGAGGCAATGACAAACAGTTGATGAGTTATAAATGGGGACAGGGCCTTTACCATTGGGGGTAGGGGCAAATTGTCACTGATGAAAAGGGAACTTTCTGCTGAGACAAATGATGCCTTCCAAAAGTGTCTACAAGAAACGGTTAATTTGTTATGAAAGGGGGTGCTGCTTAAGTATAGTGGGCAGGGCTAACCCAAAAAATGAAACAGGAACTCGCTGCTGTGACCAATGATGCTTCTCACAAGCGTCTACGATGAACGGTTCACAAGTCATAAATAGGGGCAGGGCTTTTACCATTGGAGGGGGGTTGGCAAACTGTCACTAATGAAAAGGGAAATCTCTGCTGAGACCAGGGTAGGAATTTTAGCCATTTCTCCAAAGCCACAGTGAGTGAGTTTGTTTGTGTCCAGTGATTAATTAATTGGATACTACATTTTGCATTTGAGGCAAATATGTGGCATTGGAGGCAAATATGTGTCCATATGGGAAAAAGTACAACACAATTCAATGACAACTGAATTGGAGTATGAAAAAAAAAAAAAGGTGAAGAATTTACCATCAGCAGTGGTCTCTGTGGCGCAATTGGTTAGCGCGTTCGGCTGTTAACCGAAAGGTTGGTGGTTCAAGCCCACCCAGGGACGAAGACAGTTTTGTGGGGCGTGGCTTAAGTTTAGAGGACGGGTAAACCCTCAGAAATGTAAAACAAATTCTGCCTCCTACAAGACTCTAAGAGAAACGGTTCTTGAATTCTGAAAATTGGCGTGGCAGAAGTAAAGAGGCAGGGCTAACCCACATCAGTAAAACAGCAACTATCTGCTAAGTGTAATGATGCCTCCAACATGAGGCAATGACAAACAGTTGATGAGTTATAAATGGGGACAGGGCCTTTACCATTGGGGGTAGGGGCAAATTGTCACTGATGAAAAGGGAACTTTCTGCTGAGACAAATGAGGCCTTCCAAAAGTGTCTACAAGAAACGGTTAATTTGTTATGAAAGGGGGTGCTGCTTAAGTATAGTGGGCAGGGCTAACCCAAAAAATGAAACAGGAACTCGCTGCTGTGACCAATGATGCTTCTCACAAGCGTCTACGATGAACGGTTCACAAGTCATAAATAGGGGCAGGGCTTTTACCATTGGAGGGGGGTTGGCAAACTGTCACTAATGAAAAGGGAAATCTCTGCTGAGACCAGGGTAGGAATTTTAGCCATTTCTCCAAAGCCACAGTGAGTGAGTTTGTTTGTGTCCAGTGATTAATTAATTGGATACTACATTTTGCATTTGAGGCAAATATGTGGCATTGGAGGCAAATATGTGTCCATATGGGAAAAAGTACAACACAATTCAATGACAACTGAATTGGAGTATGAAAAAAAAAAAAAGGTGAAGAATTTACCATCAGCAGTGGTCTCTGTGGCGCAATTGGTTAGCGCGTTCGGCTGTTAACCGAAAGGTTGGTGGTTCAAGCCCACCCAGGGACGAAGACAGTTTTGTGGGGCGTGGCTTAAGTTTAGAGGACGGGTAAACCCTCAGAAATGTAAAACAAATTCTGCCTCCTACAAGACTCTAAGAGAAACGGTTCTTGAATTCTGAAAATTGGCGTGGCAGAAGTAAAGAGGCAGGGCTAACCCACATCAGTAAAACAGCAACTATCTGCTAAGTGTAATGATGCCTCCAACATGAGGCAATGACAAACAGTTGATGAGTTATAAATGGGGACAGGGCCTTTACCATTGGGGGTAGGGGCAAATTGTCACTGATGAAAAGGGAACTTTCTGCTGAGACAAATGATGCCTTCCAAAAGTGTCTACAAGAAACGGTTAATTTGTTATGAAAGGGGGTGCTGCTTAAGTATAGTGGGCAGGGCTAACCCAAAAAATGAAACAGGAACTCGCTGCTGTGACCAATGATGCTTCTCACAAGCGTCTACGATGAACGGTTCACAAGTCATAAATAGGGGCAGGGCTTTTACCATTGGAGGGGGGTTGGCAAACTGTCACTAATGAAAAGGGAAATCTCTGCTGAGACCAGGGTAGGAATTTTAGCCATTTCTCCAAAGCCACAGTGAGTGAGTTTGTTTGTGTCCAGTGATTAATTAATTGGATACTACATTTTGCATTTGAGGCAAATATGTGGCATTGGAGGCAAATATGTGTCCATATGGGAAAAAGTACAACACAATTCAATGACAACTGAATTGGAGTATGAAAAAAAAAAAAAGGTGAAGAATTTACCATCAGCAGTGGTCTCTGTGGCGCAATTGGTTAGCGCGTTCGGCTGTTAACCGAAAGGTTGGTGGTTCAAGCCCACCCAGGGACGAGGACAGTTTTGCGGGGCGTGGCTTAAGTTTAGAGGACGGGTAAACCCTCAGAAATGTAAAACAAATTCTGCCTCCTACAAGACTCTAAGAGAAACGGTTCTTGAATTCTGAAAATTGGCGTGGCAGAAGTAAAGAGGCAGGGCTAACCCACATCAGTAAAACAGCAACTATCTGCTAAGTGTAATGATGCCTCCAACATGAGGCAATGACAAACAGTTGATGAGTTATAAATGGGGACAGGGCCTTTACCATTGGGGGTAGGGGCAAATTGTCACTGATGAAAAGGGAACTTTCTGCTGAGACAAATGATGCCTTCCAAAAGTGTCTACAAGAAACGGTTAATTTGTTATGAAAGGGGGTGCTGCTTAAGTATAGTGGGCAGGGCTAACCCAAAAAATGAAACAGGAACTCGCTGCTGTGACCAATGATGCTTCTCACAAGCGTCTACGATGAACGGTTCACAAGTCATAAATAGGGGCAGGGCTTTTACCATTGGAGGGGGGTTGGCAAACTGTCACTAATGAAAAGGGAAATCTCTGCTGAGACCAGGGTAGGAATTTTAGCCATTTCTCCAAAGCCACAGTGAGTGAGTTTGTTTGTGTCCAGTGATTAATTAATTGGATACTACATTTTGCATTTGAGGCAAATATGTGGCATTGGAGGCAAATATGTGTCCATATGGGAAAAAGTACAACACAATTCAATGACAACTGAATTGGAGTATGAAAAAAAAAAAAAGGTGAAGAATTTACCATCAGCAGTGGTCTCTGTGGCGCAATTGGTTAGCGCGTTCGGCTGTTAACCGAAAGGTTGGTGGTTCAAGCCCACCCAGGGACGAAGACAGTTTTGTGGGGCGTGGCTTAAGTTTAGAGGACGGGTAAACCCTCAGAAATGTAAAACAAATTCTGCCTCCTACAAGACTCTAAGAGAAACGGTTCTTGAATTCTGAAAATTGGCGTGGCAGAAGTAAAGAGGCAGGGCTAACCCACATCAGTAAAACAGCAACTATCTGCTAAGTGTAATGATGCCTCCAACATGAGGCAATGACAAACAGTTGATGAGTTATAAATGGGGACAGGGCCTTTACCATTGGGGGTAGGGGCAAATTGTCACTGATGAAAAGGGAACTTTCTGCTGAGACAAATGAGGCCTTCCAAAAGTGTCTACAAAACCGGTTAATTTGTTATGAAAGGGGGTGCTGCTTAAGTATAGTGGGCAGGGCTAACCCAAAAAATGAAACAGGAACTCGCTGCTGTGACCAATGATGCTTCTCACAAGCGTCTACGATGAACGGTTCACAAGTCATAAATAGGGGCAGGGCTTTTACCATTGGAGGGGGGTTGGCAAACTGTCACTAATGAAAAGGGAAATCTCTGCTGAGACCAGGGTAGGAATTTTAGCCATTTCTCCAAAGCCACAGTGAGTGAGTTTGTTTGTGTCCAGTGATTAATTAATTGGATACTACATTTTGCATTTGAGGCAAATATGTGGCATTGGAGGCAAATATGTGTCCATATGGGAAAAAGTACAACACAATTCAATGACAACTGAATTGGAGTATGAAAAAAAAAAAAAGGTGAAGAATTTACCATCAGCAGTGGTCTCTGTGGCGCAATTGGTTAGCGCGTTCGGCTGTTAACCGAAAGGTTGGTGGTTCAAGCCCACCCAGGGACGAGGACAGTTTTGCGGGGCGTGGCTTAAGTTTAGAGGACGGGTAAACCCTCAGAAATGTAAAACAAATTCTGCCTCCTACAAGACTCTAAGAGAAACGGTTCTTGAATTCTGAAAATTGGCGTGGCAGAAGTAAAGAGGCAGGGCTAACCCACATCAGTAAAACAGCAACTATCTGCTAAGTGTAATGATGCCTCCAACATGAGGCAATGACAAACAGTTGATGAGTTATAAATGGGGACAGGGCCTTTACCATTGGGGGTAGGGGCAAATTGTCACTGATGAAAAGGGAACTTTCTGCTGAGACAAATGATGCCTTCCAAAAGTGTCTACAAGAAACGGTTAATTTGTTATGAAAGGGGGTGCTGCTTAAGTATAGTGGGCAGGGCTAACCCAAAAAATGAAACAGGAACTCGCTGCTGTGACCAATGATGCTTCTCACAAGCGTCTACGATGAACGGTTCACAAGTCATAAATAGGGGCAGGGCTTTTACCATTGGAGGGGGGTTGGCAAACTGTCACTAATGAAAAGGGAAATCTCTGCTGAGACCAGGGTAGGAATTTTAGCCATTTCTCCAAAGCCACAGTGAGTGAGTTTGTTTGTGTCCAGTGATTAATTAATTGGATACTACATTTTGCATTTGAGGCAAATATGTGGCATTGGAGGCAAATATGTGTCCATATGGGAAAAAGTACAACACAATTCAATGACAACTGAATTGGAGTATGAAAAAAAAAAAAAGGTGAAGAATTTACCATCAGCAGTGGTCTCTGTGGCGCAATTGGTTAGCGCGTTCGGCTGTTAACCGAAAGGTTGGTGGTTCAAGCCCACCCAGGGACGAGGACAGTTTTGCGGGGCGTGGCTTAAGTTTAGAGGACGGGTAAACCCTCAGAAATGTAAAACAAATTCTGCCTCCTACAAGACTCTAAGAGAAACGGTTCTTGAATTCTGAAAATTGGCGTGGCAGAAGTAAAGAGGCAGGGCTAACCCACATCAGTAAAACAGCAACTATCTGCTAAGTGTAATGATGCCTCCAACATGAGGCAATGACAAACAGTTGATGAGTTATAAATGGGGACAGGGCCTTTACCATTGGGGGTAGGGGCAAATTGTCACTGATGAAAAGGGAACTTTCTGCTGAGACAAATGATGCCTTCCAAAAGTGTCTACAAGAAACGGTTAATTTGTTATGAAAGGGGGTGCTGCTTAAGTATAGTGGGCAGGGCTAACCCAAAAAATGAAACAGGAACTCGCTGCTGTGACCAATGATGCTTCTCACAAGCGTCTACGATGAACGGCTTCACAAGTCATAAATAGGGGCAGGGCTTTTACCATTGGAGGGGGGTTGGCAAACTGTCACTAATGAAAAGGGAAATCTCTGCTGAGACCAGGGTAGGAATTTTAGCCATTTCTCCAAAGCCACAGTGAGTGAGTTTGTTTGTGTCCAGTGATTAATTAATTGGATACTACATTTTGCATTTGAGGCAAATATGTGGCATTGGAGGCAAATATGTGTCCATATGGGAAAAAGTACAACACAATTCAATGACAACTGAATTGGAGTATGAAAAAAAAAAAAAGGTGAAGAATTTACCATCAGCAGTGGTCTCTGTGGCGCAATTGGTTAGCGCGTTCGGCTGTTAACCGAAAGGATTGGTGGTTCAAGCCCACCCAGGGACGAAGACAGTTTTGCGGGGCGTGGCTTAAGTTTAGAGGACGGGTAAACCCTCAGAAATGTAAAACAAATTCTGCCTCCTACAAGACTCTAAGAGAAACGGTTCTTGAATTCTGAAAATTGGCGTGGCAGAAGTAAAGAGGCAGGGCTAACCCACATCAGTAAAACAGCAACTATCTGCTAAGTGTAATGATGCCTCCAACATGAGGCAATGACAAACAGTTGATGAGTTATAAATGGGGACAGGGCCTTTACCATTGGGGGTAGGGGCAAATTGTCACTGATGAAAAGGGAACTTTCTGCTGAGACAAATGATGCCTTCCAAAAGTGTCTACAAGAAACGGTTAATTTGTTATGAAAGGGGGTGCTGCTTAAGTATAGTGGGCAGGGCTAACCCAAAAAATGAAACAGGAACTCGCTGCTGTGACCAATGATGCTTCTCACAAGCGTCTACGATGAACGGTTCACAAGTCATAAATAGGGGCAGGGCTTTTACCATTGGAGGGGGGTTGGCAAACTGTCACTAATGAAAAGGGAAATCTCTGCTGAGACCAGGGTAGGAATTTTAGCCATTTCTCCAAAGCCACAGTGAGTGAGTTTGTTTGTGTCCAGTGATTAATTAATTGGATACTACATTTTGCATTTGAGGCAAATATGTGGCATTGGAGGCAAATATGTGTCCATATGGGAAAAAGTACAACACAATTCAATGACAACTGAATTGGAGTATGAAAAAAAAAAAAAGGTGAAGAATTTACCATCAGCAGTGGTCTCTGTGGCGCAATTGGTTAGCGCGTTCGGCTGTTAACCGAAAGGTTGGTGGTTCAAGCCCACCCAGGGACGAAGACAGTTTTGTGGGGCGTGGCTTAAGTTTAGAGGACGGGTAAACCCTCAGAAATGTAAAACAAATTCTGCCTCCTACAAGACTCTAAGAGAAACGGTTCTTGAATTCTGAAAATTGGCGTGGCAGAAGTAAAGAGGCAGGGCTAACCCACATCAGTAAAACAGCAACTATCTGCTAAGTGTAATGATGCCTCCAACATGAGGCAATGACAAACAGTTGATGAGTTATAAATGGGGACAGGGCCTTTACCATTGGGGGTAGGGGCAAATTGTCACTGATGAAAAGGGAACTTTCTGCTGAGACAAATGAGGCCTTCCAAAAGTGTCTACAAGAAACGGTTAATTTGTTATGAAAGGGGGTGCTGCTTAAGTATAGTGGGCAGGGCTAACCCAAAAAATGAAACAGGAACTCGCTGCTGTGACCAATGATGCTTCTCACAAGCGTCTACGATGAACGGTTCACAAGTCATAAATAGGGGCAGGGCTTTTACCATTGGAGGGGGGTTGGCAAACTGTCACTAATGAAAAGGGAAATCTCTGCTGAGACCAGGGTAGGAATTTTAGCCATTTCTCCAAAGCCACAGTGAGTGAGTTTGTTTGTGTCCAGTGATTAATTAATTGGATACTACATTTTGCATTTGAGGCAAATATGTGGCATTGGAGGCAAATATGTGTCCATATGGGAAAAAGTACAACACAATTCAATGACAACTGAATTGGAGTATGAAAAAAAAAAAAGGTGAAGAATTTACCATCAGCAGTGGTCTCTGTGGCGCAATTGGTTAGCGCGTTCGGCTGTTAACCGAAAGGATTGGTGGTTCAAGCCCACCCAGGGACGAAGACAGTTTTGTGGGGCGTGGCTTAAGTTTAGAGGACGGGTAAACCCTCAGAAATGTAAAACAAATTCTGCCTCCTACAAGACTCTAAGAGAAACGGTTCTTGAATTCTGAAAATTGGCGTGGCAGAAGTAAAGAGGCAGGGCTAACCCACATCAGTAAAACAGCAACTATCTGCTAAGTGTAATGATGCCTCCAACATGAGGCAATGACAAACAGTTGATGAGTTATAAATGGGGACAGGGCCTTTACCATTGGGGGTAGGGGCAAATTGTCACTGATGAAAAGGGAACTTTCTGCTGAGACAAATGATGCCTTCCAAAAGTGTCTACAAGAAACGGTTAATTTGTTATGAAAGGGGGTGCTGCTTAAGTATAGTGGGCAGGGCTAACCCAAAAAATGAAACAGGAACTCGCTGCTGTGACCAATGATGCTTCTCACAAGCGTCTACGATGAACGGTTCACAAGTCATAAATAGGGGCAGGGCTTTTACCATTGGAGGGGGGTTGGCAAACTGTCACTAATGAAAAGGGAAATCTCTGCTGAGACCAGGGTAGGAATTTTAGCCATTTCTCCAAAGCCACAGTGAGTGAGTTTGTTTGTGTCCAGTGATTAATTAATTGGATACTACATTTTGCATTTGAGGCAAATATGTGGCATTGGAGGCAAATATGTGTCCATATGGGAAAAAGTACAACACAATTCAATGACAACTGAATTGGAGTATGAAAAAAAAAAAAAGGTGAAGAATTTACCATCAGCAGTGGTCTCTGTGGCGCAATTGGTTAGCGCGTTCGGCTGTTAACCGAAAGGTTGGTGGTTCAAGCCCACCCAGGGACGAGGACAGTTTTGCGGGGCGTGGCTTAAGTTTAGAGGACGGGTAAACCCTCAGAAATGTAAAACAAATTCTGCCTCCTACAAGACTCTAAGAGAAACGGTTCTTGAATTCTGAAAATTGGCGTGGCAGAAGTAAAGAGGCAGGGCTAACCCACATCAGTAAAACAGCAACTATCTGCTAAGTGTAATGATGCCTCCAACATGAGGCAATGACAAACAGTTGATGAGTTATAAATGGGGACAGGGCCTTTACCATTGGGGGTAGGGGCAAATTGTCACTGATGAAAAGGGAACTTTCTGCTGAGACAAATGATGCCTTCCAAAAGTGTCTACAAGAAACGGTTAATTTGTTATGAAAGGGGGTGCTGCTTAAGTATAGTGGGCAGGGCTAACCCAAAAAATGAAACAGGAACTCGCTGCTGTGACCAATGATGCTTCTCACAAGCGTCTACGATGAACGGTTCACAAGTCATAAATAGGGGCAGGGCTTTTACCATTGGAGGGGGGTTGGCAAACTGTCACTAATGAAAAGGGAAATCTCTGCTGAGACCAGGGTAGGAATTTTAGCCATTTCTCCAAAGCCACAGTGAGTGAGTTTGTTTGTGTCCAGTGATTAATTAATTGGATACTACATTTTGCATTTGAGGCAAATATGTGGCATTGGAGGCAAATATGTGTCCATATGGGAAAAAGTACAACACAATTCAATGACAACTGAATTGGAGTATGAAAAAAAAAAAAAGGTGAAGAATTTACCATCAGCAGTGGTCTCTGTGGCGCAATTGGTTAGCGCGTTCGGCTGTTAACCGAAAGGTTGGTGGTTCAAGCCCACCCAGGGACGAGGACAGTTTTGCGGGGCGTGGCTTAAGTTTAGAGGACGGGTAAACCCTCAGAAATGTAAAACAAATTCTGCCTCCTACAAGACTCTAAGAGAAACGGTTCTTGAATTCTGAAAATTGGCGTGGCAGAAGTAAAGAGGCAGGGCTAACCCACATCAGTAAAACAGCAACTATCTGCTAAGTGTAATGATGCCTCCAACATGAGGCAATGACAAACAGTTGATGAGTTATAAATGGGGACAGGGCCTTTACCATTGGGGGTAGGGGCAAATTGTCACTGATGAAAAGGGAACTTTCTGCTGAGACAAATGATGCCTTCCAAAAGTGTCTACAAAACCGGTTAATTTGTTATGAAAGGGGGTGCTGCTTAAGTATAGTGGGCAGGGCTAACCCAAAAAATGAAACAGGAACTCGCTGCTGTGACCAATGATGCTTCTCACAAGCGTCTACGATGAACGGTTCACAAGTCATAAATAGGGGCAGGGCTTTTACCATTGGAGGGGGGTTGGCAAACTGTCACTAATGAAAAGGGAAATCTCTGCTGAGACCAGGGTAGGAATTTTAGCCATTTCTCCAAAGCCACAGTGAGTGAGTTTGTTTGTGTCCAGTGATTAATTAATTGGATACTACATTTTGCATTTGAGGCAAATATGTGGCATTGGAGGCAAATATGTGTCCATATGGGAAAAAGTACAACACAATTCAATGACAACTGAATTGGAGTATGAAAAAAAAAAAAAGGTGAAGAATTTACCATCAGCAGTGGTCTCTGTGGCGCAATTGGTTAGCGCGTTCGGCTGTTAACCGAAAGGTTGGTGGTTCAAGCCCACCCAGGGACGAAGACAGTTTTGTGGGGCGTGGCTTAAGTTTAGAGGACGGGTAAACCCTCAGAAATGTAAAACAAATTCTGCCTCCTACAAGACTCTAAGAGAAACGGTTCTTGAATTCTGAAAATTGGCGTGGCAGAAGTAAAGAGGCAGGGCTAACCCACATCAGTAAAACAGCAACTATCTGCTAAGTGTAATGATTTCTCTGTTGGGTTTTGAAGCCCAAAGGGCGCTGTGATTGCCTTTCAAATGAATCCAGTAAACTTCTAGATGATCAAGATACTTATTTATTTAAAGTGATGACAGCATTTCAAAAATACCCTCAGCCGAGGACACTTTCACACACCAAGTCCACAGTTCGAATCAATAAAGAGCCAGTTCGCTGTCTGTTGGTAAAAGTGAAAGTGGTACAAAAACATCATAAACATTTTGCTATATTCTCTACAGAAGGGTGTTGTCGTCTCTCATTGGTCCATGTTGGCGCGGTTATGCCCCTTGGTAGGCAGTCTTGTTGTGACGAGATGGAGGTAGACCTGAAACTCTTTGAAGAGAACCTACAGTGCTTCACATTCATAACTAATACAGTGTTCATTATACATTTGTGCAGAAATACATGTTGTGCAATAATACATTTTGATTGAGGTGGACGAGTACATGTGTGACACAATACAATCAGGAGTTTATTTACTTCACAAATTCCCTCCGTACACACCATTTATGGTGTGTATATCATTCAGTAAATATAAAGCACCAATTGGTGCAAGAATACAGCATATGGTATGAAAGAATACATTCTTAGTTGTTTGGTTTTATTTCAATCAAAAACTTACCAGAATTAGAGAATGACTATAAAATAGAGAATACCTCAATCAAATAACGTACCTGAATTTAGAGAACAATGACTTATAAAAATAAGAATAAAAAATACCTCCGGTAATATGGCTTTGTCTTTAATAAAAAATACCTTTAGTTTCACTTTTTATTCCAGTATAAAAATCCCTTTTAGCTTCTCTTTTTATAAAAACACTTTTGGTATAAGACTGTAAATTTCAGCACACATAACATCAATAAAAAACAGTAGAAAAACAGTAAATCTCAGTATACCTGGAACATCAGTAAATATAGGTAACTTGCAATGTCTATGTAAGACTGAGGTAGCTGTATTAGACTGTACCTACAGTGTGAGACTAACTACAGTAAAATCAGTAGCTGAGGCATGGCAGGAGTGATCATTTAGTGGAATTTATTCACACGAAAGCTTCTACCTTCAGGCTTTGTAGTTCCTCCTCTGTGAGATGATCTAAGAGGAACTCACCGAACTCACCTTCTCCGTGCATCAAAAACTGACCTGCTTCAGCTCTCTCTTTGGTCAGGGCGGTGGTGATCAGCTTAGTGGTTAGGGTGCGGATGCATGGGATGCAGCAACATCCACACAGGATTAGTATACCTATCATTATCGGTACGATCAACAGAATGCTCAACACCATCATCTTATACTGACCAAACCAACGCTCCATGGAGCTTGTGAAGTAATTCTCTACCCCACTGTTTGAGGCTAGCTCTTTGCTGAGTGCGCTGAGTCCTTCCAAGGCTTTGGTAATGGATCCATCAGGGGCTGTGTTATTTGGGATGAAAGTACAACACATAGATCCAAACAATTTGCAGACACCCCCTTTTTCAGCCAACAACATGTCTAATGCAATTCTGTTCTGTTGTGACATCAGGCTAGTCATCCCTAATTGCTCATGCACTCCAGTGAGAGTATCTATTGTGTAGTTTACGAATCTCTGCTGGTTGTAATAAAGGTAATTAATCCAAGCTACATTTTTGTTGACAGTCACTCGAACGAAAATGGACTCAAAACCCGCTGCAATTTGATTTCTAGCTTTGAATTCGTTGGGGACACCACGTGGTACTCCTATGGAGTCCATGTAAATTGAGAAGCTGAAACTTCCACTGGGAATAGAACGTTTAGCTCGACTCAGGAGCTCATTCCCACTAGACAGACCGGAGAGTTCTTCAGCAGAGATTGATGTAGAAAGGCATTACCAACTGTACCAATGCACAGGTACCTACCCAGTCTGGCGGTAGGGCTGGATACAAAGTGTCTGTACCACAGTACCACCATACGTCAGCTCTGGCAAATTCCATGACAGACATCTTTGCTCAAAACAACATCCCTCCGTGGGAAACCCTTAGAGTGGAATTACACCATTTCAAATGTCCTACCTGAGTGCCTGCGCCACTGGTCTTGGTGATACACTCATAATCGCCTTCATAGGCCGCAAAATGAGGTGGAGTGAAGTCAATTCTGGTTACTGGATACAACAGGGCCAGAGAGGTGCATCCTGCGGGACTGACAAGAGTGTACAAAGCATACATACACTGGAGACCTGCTGGGTCATTACTCAGATTCAATGGAAATAGGAATAGTAGCTAAACTAGGTCTAGCAGTGGCGCATGCAACACAGTTTGCTTGATTACTCTGTTCAACGGAGTATCTCACCCAATCCATCCATGTATTTCTGTCCTGATATCCTGTCTCCACTGCCATTGTTTCTTTAAGATTAGTGATGTTCAGATAAGTCACACTCATTTTCATCCTTGCTAGTCCGGTGTACGTTTTCTGGGTCTTTTTCTCAAAAGGGATTAAGCTTGGCTCTATTACCTTCAACCAAAACATGAACAGCGGGTCTTTGGCATTCTTTGATATCCCTAAATAGTACAGGCCAGAATTAGAGAGTTCAGGTTGGAAAACTGTGATGACCACAGGGTTACAATTTGTCGGATGCCCATTACCGGGCAGAGTTCTTGGATCAGGATTAGGATTAGGTGGTTCACTTTCACCGCATTTACATGGGCTTCGTTTAATGATTCTCCATTTTTCAACCAAGGGGTGGTCTAGATTAATCCATCCCCCGTTTGAGCGTGCAAACACATTGTGATAATGACAGGGAGGCGTACACAGATACTTGGCTTTGTTGGAATCGCAATGTGTGCTCCATTTTTCACCGTTAGCAGACATCATGGTGTTTACATCAAATTCAAACGAGGTGATCTTGTCTCTCTCTACTGTAACAGTAATCCCACCTTCCTTAATATCTACGGCTTCGTTGTTTTTCATGCGTCTCATTCGTCGCGTTAGTATGGTGTTAGGGGGTGCAGTCTCATTAGGGAATCGTTCAGTCACATCTTGGATTTGTTTAGTTGTCAGATTGTCTGGTGTGTAGTAAGCTTCATTTGGGCAAAGATTAGCTACTCTATTGCTTGGTTCCTTACTTCCTACGCTCAGGCAAAACTCCCACCATGTCAAGGAGAGCACTATAACAATTGTGAGCAGTGCTAACCCAGCTATCACCCGAGGGACTCCCCACAGAGAGATTTTCTGGTACACTATTACCTTCGCTTTTTTGTCTTCTATTGGTGGCATTTTTAACTGGTTTTATCTGCTCACTTAGACGGACAAACAAATAACTGTGACAAGTGAAATTTAGTATAATCTAAGGACAATTTATCCTCTGGTGCTGATTCTAGATTCACAAATCAATTAGTCAGTACTGTTTTGTTCCAGCAGGTTCAAATCTTGACTAACTTCTGCTAAACAGCGAGAAGGCGCCAGTGCAGGTACACAATGTGTGAGGTGGTGCCAATTAGCTCCTGTTTTACCTTTTACCCGGAGCGCGTGTGAAGTACGTTTTGTCACCTCCCACGGTCCAGTCCACCTAGGTTCAGACCACTTCTTTTGTGGACCTTGACCGTTACCCAATCACCTGATTTTAGCCAAAGCCTTGACATATTCATCTGCCTCAATCTGCCATAGATCTAATACAGGACCGTGCCCTCCTTCGCGTGGAGGGCCAGGCATTGGTCTACTGGTTAACAGTTCATGTGGAGACAAATGTGTTTGACTGCTTTGTGAGGATCTCATTGACATGGAGTGCCAAAGTTAGGGCATCTACCCACTTTAACTTGTTACCATAACATGTTTTAGCAAGTTTTCTTTTGAGTGTTTGATTAGCTCGTTCTACCAAACCCTGTGATGCCGGATGATATACTGACCCAAATTTGTGTGTTATGCCAAAATACTTTTCTACTTCTTCAAGTTTATGGCTCATGAAGTGTGTCCCATTATCTGATCGTATGCAACGTGGAACTCCATACCTTGGTATGAGTTCATTTTTTAACCGTTTGATTACAGAATTGGCATCTTCTTTTTGCAGGGAATTGCTTCAATCCACTTAGTGAAACGATCGACCATTACCAAAATATATCTGTACCCTCTTACCACATTTCTGCTCCCATGTCTGTATAGTCAATACATATCTCTTTGAATGGTGCGTCTGGCACTGGAAAACGACCCATAGGACCTTTGTATGTTCTTTTATTGTTAAATTTACAACAGGTATCACATTCTGTTACAAAGTTTTCAACCATCTCTTTCATAAATGGGTGCCACCATTCTACCTCTATGTCCCTTGTTGTTCTTAGTTTTCCAACATGCGTGGGGCCATGGGCTTGTTTGATCAACAGGTGACATAGTTTAGCTGGTGCCACGAGTCTGCCATCATGAGCTCTCCAGATTCCTTCAGTCTTGGTGGCTCCCTTATGAGCCCATTGATTATGCTCATAGACTCCTGCTTGTGCTTGCATTTCTTTGATGCTCTCCAAAGTGAGTTGCTCTTGATTTTCACTGTTCAAACAAATCATTTGTTGTAGTGTAGCCGCCTGCTACTTTAGCTGCCTTGTCTGCTGCATCATTTCCTTTTGCCACTGCTGTATCAGTTTTCTGATGACCTTTGCATTTCATTATAGCAACATGTGATGGCAGCAGTGCCGCTTTCAGTAGGGCTCTTAATGCTTCAGCATGTTTGACAGGATTTTTGGATGAAGTCAGGAAACCTCTTCTCATCCACTGGGGGCCGTCAATATGGACAGCGCCATATGCCCATATGCATAAGCAGAGTCTGTGTATACATTTATTCTCTGGCCTTCTCCGTGTTTCAATGCTTGTGTTAACGCGACTATTTCTGCAAGTTGTGCAGAGGCTGGCTGTGGAATGATGTGTGCTTCCAAAGTTTGTGTGTTTTCTCCACTTTGTTGCACTACAGCATAGGAAGCTACATTTTCTTCATCTCCTTTGTAGCAGCAGCCATCACTGTATAGAATTTTATCTGGATTATTCAACGGTTCGGTTTCCAAATCTGATCTAATTTTAAGATCTTGTTGTGAGACAAATGCACAGTCATGTGGGTCATGGTTTCTGAATTCAGTCCTGTTGCCATGTTGATTGTCCCTGCCACATATGTGATGTGGGGCTTAGTTAGTGTTTCTTCTATCTTTACTTTTCTGACTGGAGAAAAAGTGAACGCTTGTGAGTTTAGAAACGCCACTACACCATGTGTAGTGTTTACTTTGAGAGGGTGGCACATCACCACGTGTGCAGTCTTTTGAATTGTCTTTGCTAGAGCAGCCAGGTGTCTTGTACAACCTGTTTGTCCTTGTTCAACATTGTCCAATTTTGAGCTGTGGTACATCAGTACATGTCTTTCTCCCCCTTTTTTCTGAAACAGGACTCCATTTACCATCCCTCCTGTTTCAGAAACATCCAAATGAAAATCATCATTGTAGTCTGGGGAGCATAGATGTGCAGCTTGTCCCAAGGCTTGTTTAGTCTTAGTGAAAGCTTCTTCGCCTTCTGTAGTCCAGATGAGCTCAGCAGTGAGGTTTCTGTTTCCTGCTTCTGAGAGCATGTCTCTGAGTGGTTGAGTCAGATTTCCATAATCTGGTACATGAGTCCTACTGTAACCCGTCAATCCAAGAAATGCCAACATGTGTTGTACTGTCTTAGGCTTTCCATGTGATAGGATTGAGGTCCTTTGTGCATTGGTTAGAGTCAGGCTGTTTGCAGAAATGAGTCTTCCCAAAAAAGTGACTGATCTTCTTGCAACTTGAGTTTTTTCTTTCTTGACTTTGTATCCTGCTTCTGCAAGTAGTGTGAGGAGATTTGCTGTGGCTTCCAGGCAGGATTCAGCACTAGTCCCTGCGAGCAGCAAATCATCAACGTACTGTATCAGAGTTACACCTGGTGGCAGTTGTAAGCTGCTTAAGTCTTTTTTCAGAGCTTGATTGAACAGTCCTGGGCTGTCTTTGTAGCCTTGTGCCATTCTGTTGTAGGTGTATTTCTGTCCTTTATATGTGAAAGAAAATTTGTCTACCGATGGTAGACAAAAGAAAGCATTAGCCAGATCTATGACTGTGAAGTATTTGTGTTCAGGATTCAGATGTTGAAGTGCCACATATGGGTCTGGAACAGGTATATTTTGTGACACAGTAGCAGAGTTGATTTTTCTTAGGTCATGAACCATTCTCCAGCCTTGGGACTGGCAAAATGGGTGTGTTCCAGATGGAGTTTGAGTGTCTGATTACTCCAGCTTCTAGGAGTCCATTGATTGTTGCTCCTATTCCTTCAACCTGCTCTCTTTTTAGGTTATATTGCGGTAACCAACATGATGATTGTTCTGTTTTGAGAGTCACTGAGACCTCATTATGAGGTCTTAGTGTATATATGTAATATTGCCTGCTCTCCATACGCAGGCAATATTGGTTGGGAGCCAGTTGATTGACATGGCTCTCTTTATCATGGGACCTAGGGACCTTGCCTCAGATCCTACTGCCAATGCCAGTGTGATATGTGGCACTGTTTCAGCTGGTAATGTATACCATTGCAGTTGTTCTTTAGTGAGAGCACAGAATGCAGCTACACCTTGAGGTCCCACGTAGATGTCCTTGACTTCTATTTGCTCCTTTGTCATGTTTCTTTCTTCCTCCCAGGCTTGTTGATACTCTTCGTCAGGTTGACGCAAGTAGTTATAGGTGCAGTGTAAAGGATCAAGTGGAGGTCCATATGGAGCTAATGTGTTGATCCAAGGCTTCCATTCCATGTAAGTCTTCTGGACTCCTGGAGTGTCTTGACCTTCTGTCAACAGGCGGCTCCAATACACTGTTGTGGTAGTTTCTTCAATGTCTTGGGTAGGGCTTGATGTCATCACCAAGATCCTTTGATCTGTTTGATACTGTCCATGCAGAGGTATTTGTCCAGGAAACTGTAGAATCAGTCCATCACTGGAACATAGAATTTGTGCTCCAGTTTTTAACCAGCAGGTCTCTACCCATCAGGTTTACAGGACACTTTGGGGAGAAGAGGAAAGGGTGTAGCAGGGATTGTTTGCCAAGTACAGTGACCAATGGCATGGTGTACTTTAGTTCTTCTGTTCTTCCCGAGTATCCAACGGTTCGAAGGGTCTTTGTGGAGAGAGGTGGTGTTTTTCCTTTCAAGGAAGTTATACAGGACGCTGTTGCTCCTGTGTCCACCATCAGTTCCATTTTTTTCGCCTTCTATCGTACAGGTGACCATTGGTTCATTCGGAGCCTGGAATAGCTTCACCTGCAGTTGGATTCTCTGGGCATCCTCATTGTGAGGAGCCACCCCATTCCTGGGAATGTTCCCATGCAGAGAGAGGCATTTGGTGAGTGTTGGGAGGATTTCTTCTCTTTCTTATTTCTTGAAGCCTCAGTGTCTTTCTCAGCCATTTGAGCCTTTGCCAATCTTCTGGTGATTGTCAGATGTTCTTCTTCCTTCTGCACTTCTGTTTGCCTGTGTTGCTTGTCATGATGCACAAGGTGCTCTCTCCAAAGTGCATTAGGCATTGTGTCTAGTCCCACCACACTCTTTAGACAGTTTTGGACATGAGTAAATAGAGCCTTTATCACAGCATTTCTCCACAACATGGTAGTTGATACAGAGGAGTCATGTCTTTCTCCAGTGCCGTCTAACCAGACGCCTTCGCTTCTCTTCAGGAAAGCATGCATTTCTTCATCATTTCCTTTCTTTAGGCCTGTCACTGCTGTCTCGTATTGGTGATATAAAGTCCACCTTTGACCTGTTTCTGCCCAAAATTATTGAAGAACCTGTGGCTGAACATGACAAACAAGGAGGGGCGATGTGTGTATGGCAACAAGTGGAGAAGGATGGACCGAGTGGACCTGCAGGCCTATGTGGGTATTTTAATCCTCGCTGGCGTGTACCGATCCAGTAAAGAGGCTACATTTAGCTTATGGAATGGCGAGTCTGGTCGTGCCACTATGACTCTCAAGACATTTCATAAAATCTTGATACAATAGAACATCGGTGTGCACAAGACAAACTTGCTCCAATTCGAGATGTATGGGACATGTGGGTGTCTCTCCTGCCACTGATGTATGATCCAGGCGCTGATGTGACTGTGGATAAGCGTCTGGTCCACTTCAGAGGTCGCTGTCCATTCAAACAGTACATTCCGACTAAACCAGGGAAATATGGGATAAAGATATGGGATAAAGATATGGGCAGCATGCGATGCCAGGTCCAGCTACGCATGGAACATGCAAGTATACACGTGCAAACTTGCTGGTGCGCAGTCCGAGAAGAAACAGGGCATGCGAGTTGTCCTTGAAATGACAGAAGATCTCCAGGGGAAAACAATCACATGTGATAACTTCTTCACTTCACATGCCCTTGGCCTTGAGCTACTGAAAAGAAAGCTGTACATGGTGGGAACAGTACGGCGGAACAAGCCTGAGCTTCCCTCTGCACTGGTGACAAAAATGGACGGGGCTCGGTTCTCATCGAAGTTTGCCTTCACTGAGACCCATGCTCTGGTGTCATATCTTCCCAAAAAACAGAAGAATGTCCTTCTGATGAGCACTCGCCATCGGGATACTGCTGTGAGTAACAATGAGGACAAAAGGCCAAAAATCATCGAAGATTACAATCACAACAAAGGGGGTGTCGATAACCTTAACAAGGTAATGCACATTTATTATTCATAATATTTATAATATTATATGGAAAGGATAATGCATTGAATTTGTGTGTAGGAAAATAAGCTTACATTTCTGAATATGTTTTGGTTTGTTTCCGGTTACCAGTGCGTACACGTGCAAAAGAATGACAGCCCGTTGGCCCCTCGTTGTCTTCTACAACATTCTTGATGTATCTGCATACAACTCCTTTGTCCTGTGGTCTGAGATCAAGCCAGCCTGGAATCAGGGGAAGTACAACAGGAGGAGGCTGTTCATGGAGGAGCTTGGGCGACAACTGGTGATACCTCACATCAAGCGACGCAAGGTCAGCATTAAGCTACATTTCTGTTGCTTTTCCTTCTGTTATGACCTCACAATTTGTATTTGCACTGTGATTTGTTATAATAAAGTTTGACTTGACTTGACAGGTTCTTCCCCGCATGCCAGCCGCTGCTAGATTGTTTATGGAGATCCAGCAGTTCTGCTCCAGCTCGACCTCTGCAGCAGCTCCCCCTCGCCCAGCTGCCCCCCCTGGCCCAGATGCCCCTCCTGGCCCATCACTCAAAAGGAGCAGGTGCAAATTCTGCCTTCGCCAGAATGATCTCAAAATATCGAAAACGTGTCAAAAATGCAATGCATACGTCTGCAAAGACCATGGCGTTACTACCTGCCCCGCATGCAACTGAGGGCACATTCAGAGAGTTGTATTCTGAAAAGTTGGTTTGGAAGTTTTGTAAATTGATGTTGACATGTTTTATAATAGTTGGAATAAAGTTGACTAAAAAGGTGAAACACAGTGGTGGGTGATAATTTATACTTTATGCTTTATAAACAGTGAAGCCAGATGGGGTCATTTGACCCCAGAGGACCGAAGGTGTGATTATGTGGTTTATGTGTTGCCATTCAAAAAATTTAAATGATTCAAAAACAGCATCTATACTAAACTTTGACACTTACAAGTCTGTGATAAGACAAATAGTCACAATAATATATAGTCAACTAAATTCATTGTTTAATTTATTTTTAACTCTATTTTTTTACTTAAAAATTATCTAATTTCAAGATGGCGGCGCGCTCAGACGCAGCGGCTCACGGCTCTCTGGTTTGGTTGTGCACTGTTTGTTTTTTGTTTGTGTGCGTGAACGCCCAAGTACAGGCAAAAATACATATACAGTCGCTTGGACTTATTTGACATCGGGATGAGTTGTCGCTCTGACATCACAGCAACAACATACCGGAGGACATAGTGAGACCTCTCGGGTCTCCCTGGATTGTTTTCGGGCCAATGAAGCAACGCAGACGCCGGAGGGAGAGGAAGCAGAAGCGAGGATGCCGTGCAGGCCTGCTTGCTAGGCTAAGGAAGCGGCCGCACCGAGCACCACTACCAAGCCTCGCAAATGCCAGGTCCATCATCCACAAAATCGACAAACTGGAGGTACAATTAGCTGCTAACACGAACGTCCGCAACTGCTGTGTGATGATCATCACGGATTCCGTATGCAGCAGTGCAGCTCCCAGGCCGCTCTACCCACGCTACGACAGGAACAGCGCTTCCGGTAAGAGCCGAGGGGGTGGTCTGTGTGTTTACATCCACAATGACTGGTGCATGGACAGCAGGGTTACACATACACAATTGCTCTCCCCGACCTGGAAGTAATGTCTATTATGTGCAGACCCTTTTACCTGCCTAGAGAGCTGACAGGGTGATAATCAACACTGTGTATATCCCACCTGATGCTAACGCTAGCATTGCACTTGACTACCTCCAGAGCTTAAAGGGCCTACGAATGATAAACATGAATTTCTACTGATGATAGTAAATGCTATTTGTGTTGTAAAATGATGTGTTCGCATGATCGCAGTATTTAATAATCATGATTTAGTATATCGACCACCGATGTTTACATTGCCGCTACCGGAAACACCCGACGCCATGTTCTGACGTCACAAGTATAAATAGTCCACCAGTTGAATACACAGACATACACAGGCAGAAGCGGCAGACGTGGCGATGTCGGACTCTGGCTCAGATATTTCGACAGAATCGAGTGACAGTGAGTCGTCAATAGACTCGTTGCACCTTCAAGAAGAGGAGTTTATTGAAGAGAATGCTGGCGGCGGTTTGTAACGCAGACGAACACTGGCGGCGGCTGTATTCTACTTGCGGCGGCTGTATTATACTTGTGACATCATCGCCGAAGTGGATGCTCTTGGCGCAGTGATCGATTGTTGTTAGCAGAAGTCATTTTTATGCTGTTATGATCGTGATTTATTACGAATACATCAATATTAAAAATATATATATGGCACAATTCACATAGATATGCAACCTCTATCACAGTGGTTCCCAAACGGTGTGTCGCGGCACACTGTGTGCCGTGAGGCAATTCCGGTGTGCCGCCGTGGGATTTGTGACAACCATACGTTATTATTGCAATATAAAACTACACAAAAATAATATTTTTTTATTTTACTATATCAGTACTTTGTATGCACTCATTTCATAATACAGAGGCAAACTCTATACCTAAAAACAATTCTTAAAAAAAAATCCTCACAGAACCCCATATTTCGCTGTTAACGCAGTTGCACAGGTGGGAATTATAAGACCGTGACACATCAAAGGCTGAAGGACAACATTAAACAGAGAAACACGCAAGAGGGAAAATGGAGCGCTTTCTTGTGCTGAGCAAACCACCAACCACCAGTGCAGAGACTGCCGACAACCCACCACCGAAAGAAAAGAGGAAAAAAACTGTCAGCAGACAGTATCATGAAAGTTACCTGTCTTATGGCTTCAGTTGGGCCGGGGATGTCAACAATCCTCAGCCCTAGTGCGTCGTCTGTCGGGAGAAGTTAGCTAATGCGAACATGGTTCCAAGCAAGCTGAAGAGGCACTTGGAAACCAAACATCCCTTCGATGTTCAGAGAAACTTGGCCTACTTCAAAAGAGCGCGGGATCTGAACCAGAGGCAGCAAGACCGTTTGTTGGATTGTGTGAAAGTGTCTGAAAAGGCAATGGAGGCTAGTTACATGCTAGCGGAGCTCATTGCAAAGCAGAAGAAACCTCACACAATAGCGGAGACACTCATCCTCCCCGCTTGCAAAAAAATTGCAGGTATCATGCTGGGTCCAGATGCAGCAAATGAGCTATCCAAAGTGCCGTCGTCTGATAATACAATCAAAAGAAGAATCGACGACATGTCAGAAGACATTGAGCAACATTTGACAGAGAAACTGCAGGCAAATAGACAAATCTACTGACATAAGTGGGGCTGCCCAACTTCTGGCAAACGTCAGATATGTTGATGCTGACTCTATCAAAGAGACGTTTTTCTTCTGCAAAGAAATGGAAAGCCATACTACGGGAGAAGAATATTCAGGGTAACTAATAACTATTTAAAAGAGAACAGTCTGACCTGGAATATGTGCGTCAGTCTTTGCACAGATGGTGCGGCAAGCATGACGGGGAGAGTGAAAGGATTTATTGCTACGGTGAGAGCACAAAAACCCACATATCGTGACAAACTACTGCATTTTGCATCGAGAGGCAACCACCAAAGCCTGATCCTCCACACAGAGGTACGTTGGCTGTCACGGGGGGAAAGTCCTATCCTGTCTTTATGAGCTTCGGGAAGAGCTTTTGGAGTAAATAAATATATTTTTTATTCACAACTCACTTTCACATTGACAGATGCTCTTTATTAAATAAACTAAACGTTTATGCTATGATCTAATTTATGTGCACGTTCAGTTTGTACTGTCTACTTTTCACATTCATCACATTCTCTCCTTCGCTCCGTTTACGAAGGGCGGGGCTTCGCAGCTGACACACCTACAGAGCAGAAGAAAGGAGAGGGGAGAACTAAATAGAAATCGCGCCTTGCACGCAATCTCCCCGCGCCACGCACGCTGATGTGTTTTACTTCAAGTTAGACAAGCACACCCCTCACCCGCTCCAACATTACACAAACTCAGACATTGCATAAACAAATGCACACCCTCCCCACTGACCCAGCACCAAAGATGAAACAACCAGCGTTGGTGGTATAGTGGTTAGCATAGCTGCCTTCCAAGCAGTTGACCCGGGTTCGATTCCCGGCCAACGCATGTCTTTTAATATGTTCTGTACATTATAACCTTTGCAGGAGTGTTTTGTAACACCCAGATGCTCTTTTGAGCAACTCTGTACATTGGAGTGTTCTATTCACAACCTAACTAGCATTAATGGGCTATTCAGTGACTCACACATCACCGAACAGCCTGCTTTGGTGTGAATGCACCCTAATAGAAGGACAAGTGACCTATAGTAGAAGTATTACGACCGCACTCAACAGTAGCAGGGCAACTTTCCAAATCCTCTTGGCACTTTTTTTGTCAAAAGCTACTAACTAAACAGCTACTACTAAATTCGTTAAAAAAAACGGAATTATGTTTAACACGTTTTATTAAGGCAAATAAATTACAACACAGCGTTGGTTAGCTAGCATGACGCATTAACGTTAGCTGATGTTTGCTAGGCTCTGCAGCATCTTGGTCAATACCGTTAGCTAGCTAGCTAAAGTTTAAAGTAAAATAATATTACCTGTGTTTTCTTCATTCCCAAATACGTCCTCAACTCAAATAAACTAGCAAAAAAATACTAAAGTGTACCAGTATACACATATATAGTTTTGATAAAGTACACTTATGTTGATTTCCTCGACACGCACTTGGCATTAACTAATTGAGCTGCTCGCCCGCCCCGCTCCCAGCATCTTCCACCACGACACATGACTTGAGGTGCGTTCAGGTACAGGTGTTATATTATGGATTTAAATTGGTGTGTTATAACTAAGGATTAATCAAATGAAGTACTGACTGTCGTTCAGTTTTCCCCCACTAAAATGAAAGTCAGGTATCATTACCTGGTTCTGATTATAGTAATGCCTACTCAAACCACTTTGTCCTGGTCCAATATTTGTATGTGAAATATGAATTACTGTCTTGTTAATTAATGATTTGGAACCGAGCAAGTAAAACAGCTTTTGTCTCCACTTGCCAAAATGATGGGAATAAAGTGAGGTAAAAGTGGAAGAAGGTTGGAGAATAAATGTGGTTACATTGCGTAAATTAAATTATCCAATAACTTACTAATACAATACTGTGTTGAGCCAGTATTGAATTATGTTGCAATGATGATGAAACAGGTTGCATGTAACAGTTGTGTAGGCCTAACATGTTATCATGATATTATTGCCATCGTAGTGAATATGTTACTGTTGAGTTATCATGTTTGATGCCTACAGATATATTGCAGTGAAATAAACTATTGTTTGCTTGATAGGATTGTAAGTGGGACCCCTTTTAACCACGTGCAATAAACGTCCAATTATCACGTGACACAGGGCGCTACAGTGTGGTTGTCATGAAAAGAGCTCCTAGTCAAACTGCGTCCGGCTGCACTGCCAGCAAGAGACAAGTCAAAGAAATCGAGGAGATATAGGCTGCCATTTCATGTGTGGAGTACAAACCATTCACAGTTTTTGTGTTGAACCACAAAAAAGAGCCATTTTTGAGAAGAAAAAAGCGGACACATGACAATAATAGGTAAGGGAGATGGTTGTGGGATCTTCCCGTCGCTGCCAGTGTCACGCAAGCAAAACGAAAAGTCAATACCGTTCAGGGACCTTACACGAAAACTGGTCATCCTTGCTTACAGCTAATTCAGTTTTTGGGATAGGGAGAGGAATTATAAAAACACAGGACTCAACACAAAACACGGAATAAGTGGCAATAAAACATTAACTTATACTTCTTAATTTTGATTCGACTTTTGTCGGTGTGCTATTATTTTATAAACAAAGTCACCTAACTTCCGGCCGTTAATGGATAACTTTACAATGAGCATCTGCACTAACATGCTCTAAAATAACAGCCTTAATTAGTGTTTTCTTGGTCCATATGGTCTGATAACACAAAATGAAAGGTTATATATGGATTTTGTCCCCATGAACCATCTCTGCTGGTCTGCAACACACATTGTATATACTGATGAATGTAATTAAGATAAATGAGAATCAGAATTTGGGACCGGATTGATGATCTGATTTAATGCGTATTGGTTTAGAGAACATTTGGACTTGTAAAATGCACACACACATTGAAGGAGTGCGTGGTTATTTTAGACTGAATTAGATAGGCTAACCCCGTTACACATTCCCTCCCCAAGTTGTCATGCAGGATAACAGGAATGGGAAGATTCCGTGCCCACCACCCTCAGCAGAGAACAGGGTCATCTGGGAATTCCAAAGGTACAATGCTGTTTTCTCCAATATACCCAAGGTGAACAATGGTCTGATCAATTAAATCAAGGTAAAGGAAACCCCCTACTTAATCTGTGAGGTCACTGTGTTATAATAGTAGGAGTGGCAGTCCTAGAAGAGGTTAGTTATTTGAAAATGGACTTATTCTAACTGACTTTCTTAGATAGTTGAAAGCAGTGTCATAAGTCTGATGTTGCAGTACCACAGTGACCCGTTTCGTAGCTCTGACTAACCCAGGCATCAACCCGTATATTCTAACCCATGTGACATCTCATTGGTGGGACTAAAACGAAGAAGAAGAACAATGTTAGGAGAGATTTCTTTGCATGGCAACATTACCGTACCCAGCAAGGTACTTGTTGATTATGGTACATTGTTGACGGGCATATAGCGCGGTGAGTGGTTCGGAAGACTAGAAAGGCACAAATTAAAATTTTTAAAAAAAAAAAAATCAAAGGACATTACCATATATAAAATGTTTTTAGACCATGGATGAGGATCGGCAATGGTCAGTCAGCGATTGGGCTAAACTTTGATCTAGACGGAATATCTCAACGGATGGGATGAAATTGTCATTAAATGTCAAACATACAGTATATTAATGGCCCCAACCGATGAGACTCAACCTTTGAGGGCTACGCCACCATAAGTTTGCGCAATTGTTGCCTGTAGTGAAATGTCAAATATAATCAAACCCTCAAATCAAAGTATTCATTATCTCGTGATAGCTCAACAATCTCCCCTATGCATTGACACCAAAACACAGGCATTCATTGGTTTCCACCCACGCGCTATCACTACACGACTTTTGGTGATCTGCTGGACTTTTCTCTAAGTGCCACCATTAGGGACATTTGTGGTTTTTGAGGGAAGCGTCTCAACAAACCAATAGATGGAATGCCATGACATTGGATAAACCATTAATGTCTACAGATGAATTTGAATAAACTTTTGTGTCTTCACTGTCATCTAGCACCATCTGAATTGGAGTATGAAAAAAAAAAGTGAAGAATTTATTACCATCAGCAGTGGTCTCTGTGGCGCAATTGGTTAGCGCGTTCGGCTGTTAACCGAAAGGATGGTGGTTCAAGCCACCCAGGGACGAAGACAGTTTTGTGGGGCGTGGCTTAAGTTTAGAGGACGGGTAAACCCTCAGAATGTAAAACAAATTCTGCCTCCTACAGACTCTAAGAGAAAACGGTTCTTGAATTCTGAAAATTGGCGTGGCAGAAGTAAAGAGGCAGGGCTAACCCACATCAGTAAAACAGCAACTATCTGCTAAGTGTAATGATGCCTCCAACATGAGGCAATGACAACAGTTGATGAGTTATAAATGGGGACAGGGCCTTTACCATTGGGGGTAGGGGCAAATTGTCACTGATGAAAAGGGAACTTTCTGCTGAGACAAATGATGCCTTCCAAAAGTGTCTACAAGAAACGGTCAATTTGTTATGAAGGGGGTGCTGCTTAAGTATAGTGGGCAGGGCTAACCCAAAAAATGAAACAGGAACTCGCTGCTGTGACCAATGATGCTTCTCACAAGCGTCTACGATGAACGGCTCACAAGTCATAAATAGGGGCAGGGCTTTTACCATTGGAGGGGGGTTGGCAAACTGTCCACTATGAAAAGGGAAATCTCTGCTGAGACCAGGGTAGGAATTTTAGCCATTTCTCCAAAGCACAGTGAGTGAGTTTGTTTGTGTCCAGTGATTAATTAATTGGATACTACATTTGTATTTGAGGCAAATATGTGGCATTGGGGCAAATATGTGTCCATATGGGAAAAAGTACAACACAATTCAATGACAACTGAATTGGAGTATGAAAAAAAAAAAAAGTGAAGAATTTACCATCAGCAGTGGTCTCTGTGGCGCAATTGGTTTAGCGCGTTCGGCTGTTAACCGAAAGGATGGTGGTTCAAGCCCACCCAGGGACGAGACAGTTTGTGGGGCGTGGCTTAAGTTTAGAGGACGGGTAAACCCCTCAGAAATGTAAAACAATTCTGCCTCCTACAAGACTCTAAGAGAAACGGTTCTTGAATTCTGAAAATTGGGTGGCAGAAGTAAAGAGGGCAGGGCTAACCCACATCAGTAAAACAGCAACTATATCTAAGTGTAATGATGCCTCCAACATGAGCAATGACAAACAGTTGATGAGTTATAAATGGGGACAGGGCCTTTACCATTGGGGGTAGGGGCAAATTGTCCTGATGAAAAGGGAACTTTCTGCTGAGACAAATGATGCCTTCCAAAAGTGTCTACAAGAAACGGTTAATTTGTTATGAAAGGGGTGCTGCTTAAGTATAGTGGGCAGGGCTAACCCAAAAAATGAAAACAGGAACTCGCTGCTGTGACCAATGATGCTTCTCACAAGCGTCTACGATGAACGGTCACAAGTCATAAATAGGGGCAGGGCTTTTACCATTGGAGGGGGGTTGGCAAACTGTCACTATGAAAGGGAAATCTCTGCTGAGACCAGGGTAGGAATTTTAGCCATTTCTCCAAGCCAAGGTGAGTGAGTTGTTTGTGTCCAGTGATTATTATTGGATACTACATTTTTGCATTTGAGGCAAATATGTGGCATTGGAGGCAAATATGTGTCCATATGGGAAAAAGTACACACAATTCAATGACAACTGAATTGGAGTATGAAAAAAAAAAAGGTGAAGAATTTACCATCAGCAGTGGTCTCTGTGGCGCAATTGGTTAGCGCGTTCGGCTGTTAACCGAAAGGATGGTGGTTCAAGCCCCCAGGGACGAGGACAGTTTTGCGGGGGCGTGGCCTTAAGTTTAGAGGACGGGTAAACCCTCAGAAATGTAAAACAAATTCTGCCTCCTACAAGACTCTAAGAGAAACGGTTCTTGAATTCTGAAAATTGGCGTGGCAGAAGTAAAGAGGCAGGGCTAACCCACATCAGTAAAACAGCAACTATCTGCTAAGTGTAATGATGCCTCCAACATGAGGCAATGACAACAGTTGATGAGTTATAATGGGGACAGGGCCTTTACCATTGGGGGGTAGGGGCAAATTGTCACTGATGAAAGGGAACTTTCTGCTGAGACAAATGAGGCCTTCCAAAAGTGTCTACAAGAAACGGTTAATTGTTATGAAAGGGGGTGCTGCTTAAGTATAGTGGGCAGGGCTAACCCAAAAAATGAAACAGGAACTCGCTGCTGTGACCAATGATGCTTCTCACAAGCGTCTACGATGAACGGCTCACAAGTCATAAATAGGGGCAGGGCTTTTACCATTGGAGGGGGGGTTGGCAAACTGTCACTAATGAAAAGGGAAATCTCTGCTGAGACCAGGGTAGGAATTTAGCCATTTCTCCAAAGCCACAGTGAGTGAGTTTGTTTGTGTCCAGTGATTAATTAATTGGATACTACATTTTGCATTTGAGGCAAATATGTGGCATTGGAGGCAAATATGTGTCCATATGGGAAAAAGTACAACACAATTCAATGACAACTGAATTGGAGTATGAAAAAAAAAAAAGTGAAGAATTTACCATCAGCAGTGGTCTCTGTGGCGCAATTGGTTTAGCGCGTTCGGCTGTTAACCGAAAGGATGGATGTTCAAGCCCACCCAGGGACGAAGACAGTTTTGTGGGGCGTGGCTTAAGTTTAGAGGACGGGTAAACCCTCAGAAATGTAAAACAAATTCTGCCTCCTACAAGACTCTAAGAGAAACGGTTCTTGAATTCTGAAAATTGGCGTGGCAGAAGTAAAGAGGCAGGGCTAACCCACATCAGTAAAACAGCAACTATCTGCTAAGTGTAATGATGCCTCCAACATGAGGCAATGACAAACAGTTGATGAGTTATAAATGGGGACAGGGCCTTTACCATTGGGGGTAGGGGCAAATTGTCCTTGATGAAAAGGGAACTTTCTGCTGAGACAAATGATGCCTTCCAAAAGTGTCTACAAGAAACGGTTAATTTGTTATGAAAGGGGGTGCTGCTTAAGTATAGTGGGCAGGGCTAACCCAAAAAATGAAACAGGAACTCGCTGCTGTGACCAATGATGCTTCTCACAAGCGTCTACGATGAACGGCTCACAAGTCATAAATAGGGGCAGGGCTTTTACCATTGGAGGGGGGTTGGCAAACTGTCACTAATGAAAAGGGAAATCTCTGCTGAGACCAGGGTAGGAATTTTAGCCATTTCTCCAAAGCCACAGTGAGTGAGTTTGTTTGTGTCCAGTGATTAATTAATTGGATACTACATTTTGCATTTGAGGCAAATATGTGGCATTGGAGGCAAATATGTGTCCATATGGGAAAAAGTACAACACAATTCAATGACAACTGAATTGGAGTATGAAAAAAAAAAAAGGTGAAGAATTTACCATCAGCAGTGGTCTCTGTGGCGCAATTGGTTAGCGCGTTCGGCTGTTAACCGAAAGGATGGTGGTTCAAGCCCACCCAGGGACGAGGACAGTTTTGCGGGGCGTGGCTTAAGTTTAGAGGACGGGTAAACCCTCAGAAATGTAAAACAAATTCTGCCTCCTACAAGACTCTAAGAGAAACGGTTCTTGAATTCTGAAAATTGGCGTGGCAGAAGTAAAGAGGCAGGGCTAACCCACATCAGTAAAACAGCAACTATCTGCTAAGTGTAATGATGCCTCCAACATGAGGCAATGACAAACAGTTGATGAGTTATAAATGGGGACAGGGCCTTTACCATTGGGGGTAGGGGCAAATTGTCACTGATGAAAAGGGAACTTTCTGCTGAGACAAATGATGCCTTCCAAAAGTGTCTACAAGAAACGGTTAATTTGTTATGAAAGGGGGTGCTGCTTAAGTATAGTGGGCAGGGCTAACCCAAAAAATGAAACAGGAACTCGCTGCTGTGACCAATGATGCTTCTCACAAGCGTCTACGATGAACGGTTCACAAGTCATAAATAGGGGCAGGGCTTTTACCATTGGAGGGGGGTTGGCAAACTGTCACTAATGAAAAGGGAAATCTCTGCTGAGACCAGGGTAGGAATTTTAGCCATTTCTCCAAAGCCACAGTGAGTGAGTTTGTTTGTGTCCAGTGATTAATTAATTGGATACTACATTTTGCATTTGAGGCAAATATGTGGCATTGGAGGCAAATATGTGTCCATATGGGAAAAAGTACAACACAATTCAATGACAACTGAATTGGAGTATGAAAAAAAAAAAAGGTGAAGAATTTACCATCAGCAGTGGTCTCTGTGGCGCAATTGGTTAGCGCGTTCGGCTGTTAACCGAAAGGATGGTGGTTCAAGCCCACCCAGGGACGAGGACAGTTTTGCGGGGCGTGGCTTAAGTTTAGAGGACGGGTAAACCCTCAGAAATGTAAAACAAATTCTGCCTCCTACAAGACTCTAAGAGAAACGGTTCTTGAATTCTGAAAATTGGCGTGGCAGAAGTAAAGAGGCAGGGCTAACCCACATCAGTAAAACAGCAACTATCTGCTAAGTGTAATGATGCCTCCAACATGAGGCAATGACAAACAGTTGATGAGTTATAAATGGGGACAGGGCCTTTACCATTGGGGGTAGGGGCAAATTGTCACTTGATGAAAAGGGAACTTTCTGCTGAGACAAATGATGCCTTCCAAAAGTGTCTACAAGAAACGGTTAATTTGTTATGAAAGGGGGTGCTGCTTAAGTATAGTGGGCAGGGCTAACCCAAAAAATGAAACAGGAACTCGCTGCTGTGACCAATGATGCTTCTCACAAGCGTCTACGATGAACGGCTCACAAGTCATAAATAGGGGCAGGGCTTTTACCATTGGAGGGGGGTTGGCAAACTGTCACTAATGAAAAGGGAAATCTCTGCTGAGACCAGGGTAGGAATTTTAGCCATTTCTCCAAAGCCACAGTGAGTGAGTTTGTTTGTGTCCAGTGATTAATTAATTGGATACTACATTTTGCATTTGAGGCAAATATGTGGCATTGGAGGCAAATATGTGTCCATATGGGAAAAAGTACAACACAATTCAATGACAACTGAATTGGAGTATGAAAAAAAAAAAAGGTGAAGAATTTACCATCAGCAGTGGTCTCTGTGGCGCAATTGGTTAGCGCGTTCGGCTGTTAACCGAAAGGATGGTGGTTCAAGCCCACCCAGGGACGAGGACAGTTTTGCGGGGCGTGGCTTAAGTTTAGAGGACGGGTAAACCCTCAGAAATGTAAAACAAATTCTGCCTCCTACAAGACTCTAAGAGAAACGGTTCTTGAATTCTGAAAATTGGCGTGGCAGAAGTAAAGAGGCAGGGCTAACCCACATCAGTAAAACAGCAACTATCTGCTAAGTGTAATGATGCCTCCAACATGAGGCAATGACAAACAGTTGATGAGTTATAAATGGGGACAGGGCCTTTACCATTGGGGGTAGGGGCAAATTGTCACTGATGAAAAGGGAACTTTCTGCTGAGACAAATGATGCCTTCCAAAAGTGTCTACAAGAAACGGTTAATTTGTTATGAAAGGGGGTGCTGCTTAAGTATAGTGGGCAGGGCTAACCCAAAAAATGAAACAGGAACTCGCTGCTGTGACCAATGATGCTTCTCACAAGCGTCTACGATGAACGGTTCACAAGTCATAAATAGGGGCAGGGCTTTTACCATTGGAGGGGGGTTGGCAAACTGTCACTAATGAAAAGGGAAATCTCTGCTGAGACCAGGGTAGGAATTTTAGCCATTTCTCCAAAGCCACAGTGAGTGAGTTTGTTTGTGTCCAGTGATTAATTAATTGGATACTACATTTTGCATTTGAGGCAAATATGTGGCATTGGAGGCAAATATGTGTCCATATGGGAAAAAGTACAACACAATTCAATGACAACTGAATTGGAGTATGAAAAAAAAAAAAGGTGAAGAATTTACCATCAGCAGTGGTCTCTGTGGCGCAATTGGTTAGCGCGTTCGGCTGTTAACCGAAAGGATGGTGGTTCAAGCCCACCCAGGGACGAGGACAGTTTTGCGGGGCGTGGCTTAAGTTTAGAGGACGGGTAAACCCTCAGAAATGTAAAACAAATTCTGCCTCCTACAAGACTCTAAGAGAAACGGTTCTTGAATTCTGAAAATTGGCGTGGCAGAAGTAAAGAGGCAGGGCTAACCCACATCAGTAAAACAGCAACTATCTGCTAAGTGTAATGATGCCTCCAACATGAGGCAATGACAAACAGTTGATGAGTTATAAATGGGGACAGGGCCTTTACCATTGGGGGTAGGGGCAAATTGTCACTGATGAAAAGGGAACTTTCTGCTGAGACAAATGATGCCTTCCAAAAGTGTCTACAAGAAACGGTTAATTTGTTATGAAAGGGGGTGCTGCTTAAGTATAGTGGGCAGGGCTAACCCAAAAAATGAAACAGGAACTCGCTGCTGTGACCAATGATGCTTCTCACAAGCGTCTACGATGAACGGCTCACAAGTCATAAATAGGGGCAGGGCTTTTACCATTGGAGGGGGGTTGGCAAACTGTCACTAATGAAAAGGGAAATCTCTGCTGAGACCAGGGTAGGAATTTTAGCCATTTCTCCAAAGCCACAGTGAGTGAGTTTGTTTGTGTCCAGTGATTAATTAATTGGATACTACATTTTGCATTTGAGGCAAATATGTGGCATTGGAGGCAAATATGTGTCCATATGGGAAAAAGTACAACACAATTCAATGACAACTGAATTGGAGTATGAAAAAAAAAAAAAGGTGAAGAATTTACCATCAGCAGTGGTCTCTGTGGCGCAATTGGTTAGGGCGTTCGGCTGTTAACCGAAAGCATGGTGGTTCAAGCCCACCCAGGGAAGAGGACAGTTTTGCGGGGCGTGGCTTTAGTTTAGAGGACGGGTAAACCCTCAGAAATGTAAAACAGATTCTGCCTCCTACAAGACTCTAAGAGAAACGGTTCTTGAATTCTGAAAATTGGCGTGGCAGAAGTAAAGAGGCAGGGCTAACCCACATCAGTAAAACAGCAACTATCTGCTAAGTGTAATGATGCCTCCAACATGAGGCAATGACAAACAGTTGATGAGTTATAAATGGGGACAGGGCCTTTACCATTGGGGGTAGGGGCAAATTGTCACTGATGAAAAGGGAACTTTCTGCTGAGACAAATGATGCCTTCCAAAAGTGTCTACAAGAAACGGTTAATTTGTTATGAAAGGGGGTGCTGCTTAAGTATAGTGGGCAGGGCTAACCCAAAAAATGAAACAGGAACTCGCTGCTGTGACCAATGATGCTTCTCACAAGCGTCTACGATGAACGGCTCACAAGTCATAAATAGGGGCAGGGCTTTTACCATTGGAGGGGGGTTGGCAAACTGTCACTAATGAAAAGGGAAATCTCTGCTGAGACCAGGGTAGGAATTTTAGCCATTTCTCCAAAGCCACAGTGAGTGAGTTTGTTTGTGTCCAGTGATTAATTAATTGGATACTACATTTTGCATTTGAGGCAAATATGTGGCATTGGAGGCAAATATGTGTCCATATGGGAAAAAGTACAACACAATTCAATGACAACTGAATTGGAGTATGAAAAAAAAAAAAGTGAAGAATTTACCATCAGCAGTGGTCTCTGTGGCGCAATTGGTTAGCGCGTTCGGCTGTTAACCTGAAAGGATGGTGGTTCAAGCCCACCCAGGGACGAAGACAGTTTTGTGGGGCGTGGCTTAAGTTTAGAGGACGGGTAAACCCTCAGAAATGTAAAACAAATTCTGCCTCCTACAAGACTCTAAGAGAAACGGTTCTTGAATTCTGAAAATTGGCGTGGCAGAAGTAAAGAGGCAGGGCTAACCCACATCAGTAAAACAGCAACTATCTGCTAAGTGTAATGATGCCTCCAACATGAGGCAATGACAAACAGTTGATGAGTTATAAATGGGGACAGGGCCTTTACCATTGGGGGTAGGGGCAAATTGTCACTGATGAAAAGGGAACTTTCTGCTGAGACAAATGATGCCTTCCAAAAGTGTCTACAAGAAACGGTCAATTTGTTATGAAAGGGGGTGCTGCTTAAGTATAGTGGGCAGGGCTAACCCAAAAAATGAAACAGGAACTCGCTGCTGTGACCAATGATGCTTCTCACAAGCGTCTACGATGAACGGCTCACAAGTCATAAATAGGGGCAGGGCTTTTACCATTGGAGGGGGGTTGGCAAACTGTCACTAATGAAAAGGGAAATCTCTGCTGAGACCAGGGTAGGAATTTTAGCCATTTCTCCAAAGCCACAGTGAGTGAGTTTGTTTGTGTCCAGTGATTAATTAATTGGATACTACATTTTGTATTTGAGGCAAATATGTGGCATTGGAGGCAAATATGTGTCCATATGGGAAAAAGTACAACACAATTCAATGACAACTGAATTGGAGTATGAAAAAAAAAAAAGTGAAGAATTTACCATCAGCAGTGGTCTCTGTGGCGCAATTGGTTAGCGCGTTCGGCTGTTAACCGAAAGGATGGTGGTTCAAGCCCACCCAGGGACGAAGACAGTTTTGTGGGGCGTGGCTTAAGTTTAGAGGACGGGTAAACCCTCAGAAATGTAAAACAAATTCTGCCTCCTACAAGACTCTAAGAGAAACGGTTCTTGAATTCTGAAAATTGGCGTGGCAGAAGTAAAGAGGCAGGGCTAACCCACATCAGTAAAACAGCAACTATCTGCTAAGTGTAATGATGCCTCCAACATGAGGCAATGACAAACAGTTGATGAGTTATAAATGGGGACAGGGCCTTTACCATTGGGGGTAGGGGCAAATTGTCCTTGATGAAAAGGGAACTTTCTGCTGAGACAAATGATGCCTTCCAAAAGTGTCTACAAGAAACGGTTAATTTGTTATGAAAGGGGGTGCTGCTTAAGTATAGTGGGCAGGGCTAACCCAAAAAATGAAACAGGAACTCGCTGCTGTGACCAATGATGCTTCTCACAAGCGTCTACGATGAACGGCTCACAAGTCATAAATAGGGGCAGGGCTTTTACCATTGGAGGGGGGTTGGCAAACTGTCACTAATGAAAAGGGAAATCTCTGCTGAGACCAGGGTAGGAATTTTAGCCATTTCTCCAAAGCCACAGTGAGTGAGTTTGTTTGTGTCCAGTGATTAATTAATTGGATACTACATTTTGCATTTGAGGCAAATATGTGGCATTGGAGGCAAATATGTGTCCATATGGGAAAAAGTACAACACAATTCAATGACAACTGAATTGGAGTATGAAAAAAAAAAAAGGTGAAGAATTTACCATCAGCAGTGGTCTCTGTGGCGCAATTGGTTAGCGCGTTCGGCTGTTAACCGAAAGGATGGTGGTTCAAGCCCACCCAGGGACGAGGACAGTTTTGCGGGGCGTGGCTTAAGTTTAGAGGACGGGTAAACCCTCAGAAATGTAAAACAAATTCTGCCTCCTACAAGACTCTAAGAGAAACGGTTCTTGAATTCTGAAAATTGGCGTGGCAGAAGTAAAGAGGCAGGGCTAACCCACATCAGTAAAACAGCAACTATCTGCTAAGTGTAATGATGCCTCCAACATGAGGCAATGACAAACAGTTGATGAGTTATAAATGGGGACAGGGCCTTTACCATTGGGGGTAGGGGCAAATTGTCACTGATGAAAAGGGAACTTTCTGCTGAGACAAATGATGCCTTCCAAAAGTGTCTACAAGAAACGGTTAATTTGTTATGAAAGGGGGTGCTGCTTAAGTATAGTGGGCAGGGCTAACCCAAAAAATGAAACAGGAACTCGCTGCTGTGACCAATGATGCTTCTCACAAGCGTCTACGATGAACGGTTCACAAGTCATAAATAGGGGCAGGGCTTTTACCATTGGAGGGGGGTTGGCAAACTGTCACTAATGAAAAGGGAAATCTCTGCTGAGACCAGGGTAGGAATTTTAGCCATTTCTCCAAAGCCACAGTGAGTGAGTTTGTTTGTGTCCAGTGATTAATTAATTGGATACTACATTTTGCATTTGAGGCAAATATGTGGCATTGGAGGCAAATATGTGTCCATATGGGAAAAAGTACAACACAATTCAATGACAACTGAATTGGAGTATGAAAAAAAAAAAAAGGTGAAGAATTTACCATCAGCAGTGGTCTCTGTGGCGCAATTGGTTAGGGCGTTCGGCTGTTAACCGAAAGCATGGTGGTTCAAGCCCACCCAGGGAAGAGGACAGTTTTGCGGGGCGTGGCTTAAGTTTAGAGGACGGGTAAACCCTCAGAAATGTAAAACAAATTCTGCCTCCTACAAGACTCTAAGAGAAACGGTTCTTGAATTCTGAAAATTTGCGTGGCAGAAGTAAAGAGGCAGGGCTAACCCACATCAGTAAAACAGCAACTATCTGCTAAGTGTAATGATGCCTCCAACATGAGGCAATGACAAACAGTTGATGAGTTATAAATGGGGACAGGGCCTTTACCATTGGGGGTAGGGGCAAATTGTCACTGATGAAAAGGGAACTTTCTGCTGAGACAAATGATGCCTTCCAAAAGTGTCTACAAGAAACGGTTAATTTGTTATGAAAGGGGGTGCTGCTTAAGTATAGTGGGCAGGGCTAACCCAAAAAATGAAACAGGAACTCGCTGCTGTGACCAATGATGCTTCTCACAAGCGTCTACGATGAACGGTTCACAAGTCATAAATAGGGGCAGGGCTTTTACCATTGGAGGGGGGTTGGCAAACTGTCACTAATGAAAAGGGAAATCTGTGCTGAGACCAGGGTAGGAATTTTAGCCATTTCTCCAAAGCCACAGTGAGTGAGTTTGTTTGTGTCCAGTGATTAATTAATTGGATAATATATTTTGCATTTGAGGCAATATGTGGCATTGGAGGCAAATATGTGTCCACATGGGAAAAAGTACAACACAATTCAATGACAACTGAATTGTAGTTTGAAAAAAAAAAAGTGCAGAATTTACCATCAGCAGTGGTCTCTGTGGCACAATAAGAGAAACGGTTCTTGAATTCTGAAAATTGGCGTAGCAGAAGTAAAGAGGCAGGGCTAACCCACATCAGTAAAACAGCAACTATCTGCTAAGTGTAATGATTTCTCTGTTGGGTTTTGAAGCCCAAAGGGCGCTGTGATTGCCTTTCAAATGAATCCAGTAAACTTCTAGATGATCAAGATACTTATTTATTTAAAGTGATGACAGCATTTCAAAAATACCCTCAGCCGAGGACACTTTCACACACCAAGTCCACAGTTCGAATCAATAAAGAGCCAGTTCGCTGTCTGTTGGTAAAAGTGAAAGTGGTACAAAAACATCATAAACATTTTGCTATATTCTCTACAGAAGGGTGTTGTCGTCTCTCATTGGTCCATGTTGGCGCGGTTATGCCCCTTGGTAGGCAGTCTTGTTGTGACGAGATGGAGGTAGACCTGAAACTCTTTGAAGAGAACCTACAGTGCTTCACATTCATAACTAATACAGTGTTCATTATACATTTGTGCAGAAATACATGTTGTGCAATAATACATTTTGATTGAGGTGGACGAGTACATGTGTGACACAATACAATCAGGAGTTTATTTACTTCACAAATTCCCTCCGTACACACCATTTATGGTGTGTATATCATTCAGTAAATATAAAGCACCAATTGGTGCAAGAATACAGCATATGGTATGAAAGAATACATTCTTAGTTGTTTGGTTTTTATTTCAATCAAAAACTTACCAGAATTAGAGAATGACTATAAAATAGAGAATACCTCAATCAAATAACGTACCTGAATTTAGAGAACAATGACTTATAAAAATAAGAATAAAAAATACCTCCGGTAATATGGCTTTGTCTTTAATAAAAAATACCTTTAGTTTCACTTTTTATTCCAGTATAAAAATCCCTTTTAGCTTCTCTTTTTATAAAAACACTTTTGGTATAAGACTGTAAATTTCAGCACACATAACATCAATAAAAAACAGTAGAAAAACAGTAAATCTCAGTATACCTGGAACATCAGTAAATATAGGTAACTTGCAATGTCTATGTAAGACTGAGGTAGCTGTATTAGACTGTACCTACAGTGTGAGACTAACTACAGTAAAATCAGTAGCTGAGGCATGGCAGGAGTGATCATTTAGTGGAATTTATTCACACGAAAGCTTCTACCTTCAGGCTTTGTAGTTCCTCCTCTGTGAGATGATCTAAGAGGAACTCACCGAACTCACCTTCTCCGTGCATCAAAAACTGACCTGCTTCAGCTCTCTCTTTGGTCAGGGCGGTGGTGATCAGCTTAGTGGTTAGGGTGCGGATGCATGGGATGCAGCAACATCCACACAGGATTAGTATACCTATCATTATCGGTACGATCAACAGAATGCTCAACACCATCATCTTATACTGACCAAACCAACGCTCCATGGAGCTTGTGAAGTAATTCTCTACCCCACTGTTTGAGGCTAGCTCTTTGCTGAGTGCGCTGAGTCCTTCCAAGGCTCTGGTAATGGATCCATCAGGGGCTGTGTTATTTGGGATGAAAGTACAACACATAGATCCAAACAATTTGCAGACACCCCCTTTTTCAGCCAACAACATGTCTAATGCAATTCTGTTCTGTTGTGACATCAGGCTAGTCATCCCTAATTGCTCATGCACTCCAGTGAGAGTATCTATTGTGTAGTTTACGAATCTCTGCTGGTTGTAATAAAGGTAATTAATCCAAGCTACATTTTTGTTGACAGTCACTCGAACGAAAATGGACTCAAAACCCGCTGCAATTTGATTTCTAGCTTTGAATTCGTTGGGGACACCACGTGGTACTCCTATGGAGTCCATGTAAATTGAGAAGCTGAAACTTCCACTGGGAATAGAACGTTTAGCTCGACTCAGGAGCTCATTCCCACTAGACAGACCGGAGAGTTCTTCAGCAGAGATTGATGTAGAAAGGCATTACCAACTGTACCAATGCACAGGTACCTACCCAGTCTGGCGGTAGGGCTGGATACAAAGTGTCTGTACCACAGTACCACCATACGTCAGCTCTGGCAAATTCCATGACAGACATCTTTGCTCAAAACAACATCCCTCCGTGGGAAACCCTTAGAGTGGAATTACACCATTTCAAATGTCCTACCTGAGTGCCTGCGCCACTGGTCTTGGTGATACACTCATAATCGCCTTCATAGGCCGCAAAATGAGGTGGAGTGAAGTCAATTCTGGTTACTGGATACAACAGGGCCAGAGAGGTGCATCCTGCGGGACTGACAAGAGTGTACAAAGCATACATACACTGGAGACCTGCTGGGTCATTACTCAGATTCAATGGAAATAGAATAGTAGCTAAACTAGGTCTAGCAGTGGCGCATGCAACACAGTTTGCTTGATTACTCTGTTCAACGGAGTATCTCACCCAATCCATCCATGTATTTCTGTCCTGATATCCTGTCTCCACTGCCATTGTTTCTTTAAGATTAGTGATGTTCAGATAAGTCACACTCATTTTCATCCTTGCTAGTCCGGTGTACGTTTTCTGGGTCTTTTTCTCAAAAGGGATTAAGCTTGGCTCTATTACCTTCAACCAAAACATGAACAGCGGGTCTTTGGCATTCTTTGATATCCCTAAATAGTACAGGCCAGAATTAGAGAGTTCAGGTTGGAAAACTGTGATGACCACAGGGTTACAATTTGTCGGATGCCCATTACCGGGCAGAGTTCTTGGATCAGGATTAGGATTAGGTGGTTCACTTTCACCGCATTTACATGGGCTTCGTTTAATGATTCTCCATTTTTCAACCAAGGGGTGGTCTAGATTAATCCATCCCCCGTTTGAGCGTGCAAACACATTGTGATAATGACAGGGAGGCGTACACAGATACTTGGCTTTGTTGGAATCGCAATGTGTGCTCCATTTTTCACCGTTAGCAGACATCATGGTGTTTACATCAAATTCAAACGAGGTGATCTTGTCTCTCTCTACTGTAACAGTAATCCCACCTTCCTTAATATCTACGGCTTCGTTGTTTTTCATGCGTCTCATTCGTCGCGTTAGTATGGTGTTAGGGGGTGCAGTCTCATTAGGGAATCGTTCAGTCACATCTTGGATTTGTTTAGTTGTCAGATTGTCTGGTGTGTAGTAAGCTTCATTTGGGCAAAGATTAGCTACTCTATTGCTTGGTTCCTTACTTCCTACGCTCAGGCAAAACTCCCACCATGTCAAGGAGAGCACTATAACAATTGTGAGCAGTGCTAACCCAGCTATCACCCGAGGGACTCCCCACAGAGAGATTTTCTGGTACACTATTACCTTCGCTTTTTTGTCTTCTATTGGTGGCATTTTTAACTGGTTTTATCTGCTCACTTAGACGGACAAACAAATAACTGTGACAAGTGAAATTTAGTATAATCTAAGGACAATTTATCCTCTGGTGCTGATTCTAGATTCACAAATCAATTAGTCAGTACTGTTTTGTTCCAGCAGGTTCAAATCTTGACTAACTTCTGCTAAACAGCGAGAAGGCGCCAGTGCAGGTACACAATGTGTGAGGTGGTGCCAATTAGCTCCTGTTTTACCTTTTACCCGGAGCGCGTGTGAAGTACGTTTTGTCACCTCCCACGGTCCAGTCCACCTAGGTTCAGACCACTTTCTTTTGTGGACCTTGACCGTTACCCAATCACCTGATTTTAGCCAAAGCCTTGACATATTCATCTGCCTCAATCTGCCATAGATCTAATACAGGACCGTGCCCTCCTTCGCGTGGAGGGCCAGGCATTGGTCTACTGGTTAACAGTTCATGTGGAGACAAATGTGTTTGACTGCTTTGTGAGGATCTCATTGACATGGAGTGCCAAAGTTAGGGCATCTACCCACTTTAACTTGTTACCATAACATGTTTTAGCAAGTTTTCTTTTGAGTGTTTGATTAGCTCGTTCTACCAAACCCTGTGATGCCGGATGATATACTGACCCAAATTTGTGTGTTATGCCAAAATACTTTTCTACTTCTTCAAGTTTATGGCTCATGAAGTGTGTCCCATTATCTGATCGTATGCAACGTGGAACTCCATACCTTGGTATGAGTTCATTTTTTAACCGTTTGATTACAGAATTGGCATCTTCTTTTTTGCAGGGAATTGCTTCAATCCACTTAGTGAAACGATCGACCATTACCAAAATATATCTGTACCCTCTTACCACATTTTCTGCTCCCATGTCTGTATAGTCAATACATATCTCTTTGAATGGTGCGTCTGGCACTGGAAAACGACCCATAGGACCTTTGTATGTTCTTTTATTGTTAAATTTACAACAGGTATCACATTCTGTTACAAAGTTTTCAACCATCTCTTTCATAAATGGGTGCCACCATTCTACCTCTATGTCCCTTGTTGTTCTTAGTTTTCCAACATGCGTGGGGCCATGGGCTTGTTTGATCAACAGGTGACATAGTTTAGCTGGTGCCACGAGTCTGCCATCATGAGCTCTCCAGATTCCTTCAGTCTTGGTGGCTCCCTTATGAGCCCATTGATTATGCTCATAGACTCCTGCTTGTGCTTGCATTTCTTTGATGCTCTCCAAAGTGAGTTGCTCTTGATTTTCACTGTTCAAACAAATCATTTGTTGTAGTGTAGCCGCCTGCTACTTTAGCTGCCTTGTCTGCTGCATCATTTCCTTTTGCCACTGCTGTATCAGTTTTCTGATGACCTTTGCATTTCATTATAGCAACATGTGATGGCAGCAGTGCCGCTTTCAGTAGGGCTCTTAATGCTTCAGCATGTTTGACAGGATTTTTGGATGAAGTCAGGAAACCTCTTCTCATCCACTGGGGGCCGTCAATATGGACAGCGCCATATGCCCATATGCATAAGCAGAGTCTGTGTATACATTTATTCTCTGGCCTTCTCCGTGTTTCAATGCTTGTGTTAACGCGACTATTTCTGCAAGTTGTGCAGAGGCTGGCTGTGGAATGATGTGTGCTTCCAAAGTTTGTGTGTTTTCTCCACTTTGTTGCACTACAGCATAGGAAGCTACATTTTCTTCATCTCCTTTGTAGCAGCAGCCATCACTGTATAGAATTTTATCTGGATTATTCAACGGTTCGGTTTCCAAATCTGATCTAATTTTAAGATCTTGTTGTGAGACAAATGCACAGTCATGTGGGTCATGGTTTTCTGAATTCAGTCCTGTTGCCATGTTGATTGTCCCTGCCACATATGTGATGTGGGGCTTAGTTAGTGTTTCTTCTATCTTTACTTTTCTGACTGGAGAAAAAGTGAACGCTTGTGAGTTTAGAAACGCCACTACACCATGTGTAGTGTTTACTTTGAGAGGGTGGCACATCACCACGTGTGCAGTCTTTTGAATTGTCTTTGCTAGAGCAGCCAGGTGTCTTGTACAACCTGTTTGTCCTTGTTCAACATTGTCCAATTTTGAGCTGTGGTACATCAGTACATGTCTTTCTCCCCCTTTTTTCTGAAACAGGACTCCATTTACCATCCCTCCTGTTTCAGAAACATCCAAATGAAAATCATCATTGTAGTCTGGGGAGCATAGATGTGCAGCTTGTCCCAAGGCTTGTTTAGTCTTAGTGAAAGCTTCTTCGCCTTCTGTAGTCCAGATGAGCTCAGCAGTGAGGTTTCTGTTTCCTGCTTCTGAGAGCATGTCTCTGAGTGGTTGAGTCAGATTTCCATAATCTGGTACATGAGTCCTACTGTAACCCGTCAATCCAAGAAATGCCAACATGTGTTGTACTGTCTTAGGCTTTCCATGTGATAGGATTGAGGTCCTTTGTGCATTGGTTAGAGTCAGGCTGTTTGCAGAAATGAGTCTTCCCAAAAAAGTGACTGATCTTCTTGCAACTTGAGTTTTTTCTTTCTTGACTTTGTATCCTGCTTCTGCAAGTAGTGTGAGGAGATTTGCTGTGGCTTCCAGGCAGGATTCAGCACTAGTCCCTGCGAGCAGCAAATCATCAACGTACTGTATCAGAGTTACACCTGGTGGCAGTTGTAAGCTGCTTAAGTCTTTTTTCAGAGCTTGATTGAACAGTCCTGGGCTGTCTTTGTAGCCTTGTGCCATTCTGTTGTAGGTGTATTTCTGTCCTTTATATGTGAAAGAAAATTTGTCTACCGATGGTAGACAAAAGAAAGCATTAGCCAGATCTATGACTGTGAAGTATTTGTGTTCAGGATTCAGATGTTGAAGTGCCACATATGGGTCTGGAACAGGTATATTTTGTGACACAGTAGCAGAGTTGATTTTTCTTAGGTCATGAACCATTCTCCAGCCTTTGGGACTGGCAAAATGGGTGTGTTCCAGATGGAGTTTGAGTGTCTGATTACTCCAGCTTCTAGGAGTCCATTGATTGTTGCTCCTATTCCTTCAACCTGCTCTCTTTTTAGGTTATATTGCGGTAACCAACATGATGATTGTTCTGTTTTGAGAGTCACTGAGACCTCATTATGAGGTCTTAGTGTATATATGTAATATTGCCTGCTCTCCATACGCAGGCAATATTGGTTGGGAGCCAGTTGATTGACATGGCTCTCTTTATCATGGGACCTAGGGACCTTGCCTCAGATCCTACTGCCAATGCCAGTGTGATATGTGGCACTGTTTCAGCTGGTAATGTATACCATTGCAGTTGTTCTTTAGTGAGAGCACAGAATGCAGCTACACCTTGAGGTCCCACGTAGATGTCCTTGACTTCTATTTGCTCCTTTGTCATGTTTCTTTCTTCCTCCCAGGCTTGTTGATACTCTTCGTCAGGTTGACGCAAGTAGTTATAGGTGCAGTGTAAAGGATCAAGTGGAGGTCCATATGGAGCTAATGTGTTGATCCAAGGCTTCCATTCCATGTAAGTCTTCTGGACTCCTGGAGTGTCTTGACCTTCTGTCAACAGGCGGCTCCAATACACTGTTGTGGTAGTTTCTTCAATGTCTTGGGTAGGGCTTGATGTCATCACCAAGATCCTTTGATCTGTTTGATACTGTCCATGCAGAGGTATTTGTCCAGGAAACTGTAGAATCAGTCCATCACTGGAACATAGAATTTGTGCTCCAGTTTTAACCAGCAGGTCTCTACCCATCAGGTTTACAGGACACTTTGGGGAGAAGAGGAAAGGGTGTAGCAGGGATTGTTTGCCAAGTACAGTGACCAATGGCATGGTGTACTTTAGTTCTTCTGTTCTTCCCGAGTATCCAACGGTTCGAAGGGTCTTTGTGGAGAGAGGTGGTGTTTTTCCTTTCAAGGAAGTTATACAGGACGCTGTTGCTCCTGTGTCCACCATCAGTTCCATTTTTTTCGCCTTCTATCGTACAGGTGACCATTGGTTCATTCGGAGCTGGAATAGCTTCACCTGCAGTTGGATTCTCTGGGCATCCTCATTGTGAGGAGCCACCCCATTCCTGGGAATGTTCCCATGCAGAGAGAGGCATTTGGTGAGTGTTGGGAGGATTTCTTCTCTTTCTTATTTCTTGAAGCCTCAGTGTCTTTCTCAGCCATTTGAGCCTTTGCCAATCTTCTGGTGATTGTCAGATGTTCTTCTTCCTTCTGCACTTCTGTTTGCCTGTGTTGCTTGTCATGATGCACAAGGTGCTCTCTCCAAAGTGCATTAGGCATTGTGTCTAGTCCCACCACACTCTTTAGACAGTTTTGGACATGAGTAAATAGAGCCTTTATCACAGCATTTCTCCACAACATGGTAGTTGATACAGAGGAGTCATGTCTTTCTCCAGTGCCGTCTAACCAGACGCCTTCGCTTCTCTTCAGGAAAGCATGCATTTCTTCATCATTTCCTTTCTTTAGGCCTGTCACTGCTGTCTCGTATTGGTGATATAAAGTCCACCTTTGACCTGTTTCTGCCCAAAATTATTGAAGAACCTGTGCTGAACATGACAAACAAGGAGGGGCGATGTGTGTATGGCAACAAGTGGAGAAGGATGGACCGAGTGGACCTGCAGGCCTATGTGGGTATTTTAATCCTCGCTGGCGTGTACCGATCCAGTAAAGAGGCTACATTTAGCTTATGGAATGGCGAGTCTGGTCGTGCCACTATGACTCTCAAGACATTTCATAAAATCTTGATACAATAGAACATCGGTGTGCACAAGACAAACTTGCTCCAATTCGAGATGTATGGGACATGTGGGTGTCTCTCCTGCCACTGATGTATGATCCAGGCGCTGATGTGACTGTGGATAAGCGTCTGGTCCACTTCAGAGGTCGCTGTCCATTCAAACAGTACATTCCGACTAAACCAGGGAAATATGGGATAAAGATATGGGATAAAGATATGGGCAGCATGCGATGCCAGGTCCAGCTACGCATGGAACATGCAAGTATACACGTGCAAACTTGCTGGTGCGCAGTCCGAGAAGAAACAGGGCATGCGAGTTGTCCTTGAAATGACAGAAGATCTCCAGGGGAAAACAATCACATGTGATAACTTCTTCACTTCACATGCCCTTGGCCTTGAGCTACTGAAAAGAAAGCTGTACATGGTGGGAACAGTACGGCGGAACAAGCCTGAGCTTCCCTCTGCACTGGTGACAAAAATGGACGGGGCTCGGTTCTCATCGAAGTTTGCCTTCACTGAGACCCATGCTCTGGTGTCATATCTTCCCAAAAAACAGAAGAATGTCCTTCTGATGAGCACTCGCCATCGGGATACTGCTGTGAGTAACAATGAGGACAAAAGGCCAAAAATCATCGAAGATTACAATCACAACAAAGGGGGTGTCGATAACCTTAACAAGGTAATGCACATTTATTATTCATAATATTTATAATATTATATGGAAAGGATAATGCATTGAATTTGTGTGTAGGAAAATAAGCTTACATTTCTGAATATGTTTTGGTTTGTTTCCGGTTACCAGTGCGTACACGTGCAAAAGAATGACAGCCCGTTGGCCCCTCGTTGTCTTCTACAACATTCTTGATGTATCTGCATACAACTCCTTTGTCCTGTGGTCTGAGATCAAGCCAGCCTGGAATCAGGGGAAGTACAACAGGAGGAGGCTGTTCATGGAGGAGCTTGGGCGACAACTGGTGATACCTCACATCAAGCGACGCAAGGTCAGCATTAAGCTACATTTCTGTTGCTTTTCCTTCTGTTATGACCTCACAATTTGTATTTGCACTGTGATTTGTTATAATAAAGTTTGACTTGACTTGACAGGTTCTTCCCCGCATGCCAGCCGCTGCTAGATTGTTTATGGAGATCCAGCAGTTCTGCTCCAGCTCGACCTCTGCAGCAGCTCCCCCTCGCCCAGCTGCCCCCCCTGGCCCAGATGCCCCTCCTGGCCCATCACTCAAAAGGAGCAGGTGCAAATTCTGCCTTCGCCAGAATGATCTCAAAATATCGAAAACGTGTCAAAAATGCAATGCATACGTCTGCAAAGACCATGGCGTTACTACCTGCCCCGCATGCAACTGAGGGCACATTCAGAGAGTTGTATTCTGAAAAGTTGGTTTGGAAGTTTTGTAAATTGATGTTGACATGTTTTATAATAGTTGGAATAAAGTTGACTAAAAAGGTGAAACACAGTGGTGGGTGATAATTTATACTTTATGCTTTATAAACAGTGAAGCCAGATGGGGTCAATTTGACCCCAGAGGACCGAAGGTGTGATTATGTGGTTTATGTGTTGCCATTCAAAAAATTTAAATGATTCAAAAACAGCATCTATACTAAACTTTGACACTTACAAGTCTGTGATAAGACAAATAGTCACAATAATATATAGTCAACTAAATTCATTGTTTAATTTATTTTTTAACTCTTATTTTTTTACTTAAAAATTATCTAATTTCAAGATGGCGGCGCGCTCAGACGCAGCGGCTCACGGCTCTCTGGTTTGGTTGTGCACTGTTTGTTTTTTGTTTGTGTGCGTGAACGCCCAAGTACAGGCAAAATACATATACAGTCGCTTGGACTTATTTGACATCGGGATGAGTTGTCGCTCTGACATCACAGCAACAACATACCGGAGGACATAGTGAGACCTCTCGGGTCTCCCTGGATTGTTTTCGGGCCAATGAAGCAACGCAGACGCCGGAGGGAGAGGAAGCAGAAGCGAGGATGCCGTGCAGGCCTGCTTGCTAGGCTAAGGAAGCGGCCGCACCGAGCACCACTACCAAGCCTCGCAAATGCCAGGTCCATCATCCACAAAATCGACAAACTGGAGGTACAATTAGCTGCTAACACGAACGTCCGCAACTGCTGTGTGATGATCATCACGGATTCCGTATGCAGCAGTGCAGCTCCCAGGCCGCTCTACCCACCGCTACGACAGGAACAGCGCTTCCGGTAAGAGCCGAGGGGGTGGTCTGTGTGTTTACATCCACAATGACTGGTGCATGGACAGCAGGGTTACACATACACATTGCTCTCCCGACCTGGAAGTAATGTCTATTATGTGCAGACCCTTTTACCTGCCTAGAGAGCTGACAGGGGTGATAATCAACACTGTGTATATCCCACCTGATGCTAACGCTAGCATTGCACTTGACTACCTCCAGAGCTTAAAGGGCCTACGAAATGATAAACATGAATTTCTACTGATGATAGTAAATGCTATTTGTGTTGTAAAATGATGTGTTCGCATGATCGCAGTATTTAATAAATCATGATTTAGTATATCGACCACCGATGTTTACATTGCCGCTACCGGAAACACCCGACGCCATGTTCTGACGTCACAAGTATAAAATAGTCCACCAGTTGAATACACAGACATACACAGGCAGAAGCGGCAGACGTGGCGATGTCGGACTCTGGCTCAGATATTTCGACAGAATCGAGTGACAGTGAGTCGTCAATAGACTCGTTGCACCTTCAAGAAGAGGAGTTTATTGAAGAGAATGCTGGCGGCGGTTGTAACGCAGACGAACACTGGCGGCGGCTGTATTCTACTTGCGGCGGCTGTATTATACTTGTGACATCATCGCCGAAGTGGATGCTCTTGGCGCAGTGATCGATTGTTGTTAGCAGAAGTCATTTTTATGCTGTTATGATCGTGATTTATTACGAATACATCAATATTAAAAATATATATATGGCACAATTCACAATAGATATGCAACCTCTATCACAGTGGTTCCCAAACGGTGTGTCGCGGCACACTGGTGTGCCGTGAGGCAATTCCGGGTGTGCCGCCGTGGGATTTTGTGACAACCATACGTTATTATTGCAATATAAAACTACACAAAAATAATATTTTTTTATTTTACTATATCAGTACTTTGTATGCACTCATTTCATAATACAGAGGCAAACTCTATACCTAAAAACAATTCTTTAAAAAAAAATCCTCACAGAACCCCATATTTCGCTGTTAACGCAGTTGCACAGGTGGGAATTATAAGACCGTGACACATCAAAGGCTGAAGGACAACATTAAAACAGAGAAACACGCAAGAGGGAAAATGGAGCGCTTTCTTGTGCTGAGCAAACCACCAACCACCAGTGCAGAGACTGCCGACAACCCACCACCGAAAGAAAAGAGGAAAAAAACTGTCAGCAGACAGTATCATGAAAGTTACCTGTCTTATGGCTTCAGTTGGGCCGGGGATGTCAACAATCCTCAGCCCTAGTGCGTCGTCTGTCGGGAGAAGTTAGCTAATGCGAACATGGTTCCAAGCAAGCTGAAGAGGCACTTGGAAACCAAACATCCCTTCGATGTTCAGAGAAACTTGGCCTACTTCAAAAGAGCGCGGGATCTGAACCAGAGGCTGCAAGACCGTTTGTTGGATTGTGTGAAAGTGTCTGAAAAGGCAATGGAGGCTAGTTACATGCTAGCGGAGCTCATTGCAAAGCAGAAGAAACCTCACACAATAGCGGAGACACTCATCCTCCCCGCTTGCAAAAAAATTGCAGGTATCATGCTGGGTCCAGATGCAGCAAATGAGCTATCCAAAGTGCCGTCGTCTGATAATACAATCAAAAGAAGAATCGACGACATGTCAGAAGACATTGAGCAACATTTGACAGAGAAACTGCAGGCAAATAGACAAATCTACTGACATAAGTGGGGCTGCCCAACTTCTGGCAAACGTCAGATATGTTGATGCTGACTCTATCAAAGAGACGTTTTTCTTCTGCAAAGAAATGGAAAGCCATACTACGGGAGAAGAAATATTCAGGGTAACTAATAACTATTTAAAAGAGAACAGTCTGACCTGGAATATGTGCGTCAGTCTTTGCACAGATGGTGCGGCAAGCATGACGGGGAGAGTGAAAGGATTTATTGCTACGGTGAGAGCACAAAAACCCACATATCGTGACAAACTACTGCATTTTGCATCGAGAGGCAACCACCAAAGCCTGATCCTCCACACAGAGGTACGTTGGCTGTCACGGGGGAAAGTCCTATCCTGTCTTTATGAGCTTCGGGAAGAGCTTTTGGAGTAAATAAATATATTTTTTATTCACAACTCACTTTTCACATTGACAGATGCTCTTTTATTAAATAAACTAAACGTTTATGCTATTGATCTAATTTATGTGCACGTTTCAGTTTGTACTGTCTACTTTTCACATTCATCACATTCTCTCCTTCGCTCCGTTTTACGAAGGGCGGGGCTTCGCAGCTGACACACCTACAGAGCAGAAGAAAGGAGAGGGGAGAACTAAATAGAAATCGCGCCTTGCACGCAATCTCCCCGCGCCACGCACGCTGAATGTGTTTTACTTCAAGTTAGACAAGCACACCCCTCACCCGCTCCAACATTACACAAACTCAGACATTGCATAAACAAATGCACACCCTCCCCACTGACCCAGCACCAAAGATGAAACAACCAGCGTTGGTGGTATAGTGGTTAGCATAGCTGCCTTCCAAGCAGTTGACCCGGGTTCGATTCCCGGCCAACGCATATCTTTTAATATGTTCTGTACATTATAACCTTTGCAGGAGTGTTTTGTAACACCCAGATGCTCTTTTGAGCAACTCTGTACATTGGAGTGTTTCTATTCACAACCTAACTAGCATTAATGGGCTATTCAGTGACTCACACATCACCGAACAGCCTGCTTTGGTGTGAATGCACCCTAATAGAAGGACAAGTGACCTATAGTAGAAGTATTACGACCGCACTCAACAGTAGCAGGGCAACTTTCCAAATCCTCTTGGCAACTTTTTTTGTCAAAAGCTACTAACTAAACAGCTACTACTAAAATTCGTTAAAAAAAACGGAATTATGTTTAACACGTTTTATTAAGGCAAATAAATTACAACACAGCGTTGGTTAGCTAGCATGACGCATTAACGTTAGCTGATGTTTGCTAGGCTCTGCAGCATCTTGGTCAATACCGTTAGCTAGCTAGCTAAAGTTTAAAGTAAAATAATATTACCTGTGTTTTCTTCATTCCCAAATACGTCCTCAACTCAAATAAACTAGCAAAAAAATACTAAAGTGTACCAGTATACACATATATAGTTTTGATAAAGTACACTTATGTTGATTTCCTCGACACGCACTTGGCATTAACTAATTGAGCTGCTCGCCCGCCCCGCTCCCAGCATCTTCCACCACGACACATGACTTGAGGTGCGTTCAGGTACAGGTGTTATATTATGGCATTTTAAATTGGTGTTGTTATAACTAAGTATTAATCAAATGAAGTACTGACTGTCGTTCAGTTTTCCCCCCACTAAACTGAAAGTCAGGTATTCATTTACCTGCGTTCTGTTATAGTAATGCTACTCAACCCACTTTGTCACTGGTCCAATATTTGTATGCTGAAATATGACTTACTGTCTTGTTAATTAAGATTTGGAACCGAGCAAGTAACAGCTTTTGTCTCCACTTGCAAAATGACTGGGAATAAAGTGAAGGTAAAAGTGGGAAGAGGTTGGAGAATAAATGTGGTTACATTTGGTAAATTAAATTACTCCACATAAATTACTAATACTAATACTGTGTTTAGCCAGTATTGAAATTATGTTGCAATTATTGATTAAAACAGGTTGGCATGTTAACAGTTGTGTAGGCCTACATGTTATCATGATATTATTGCATCGTAGTGAATATGTTACTGTTGATGTTATCATGTCTTGATGCTACAGATATATTGCAGTGAAAATAAACTATTGTTTGCTTTGATAGGGATTTTGTAGTGGACCCCACTTTTAACCACGTGCAATAAACGTCCAATTATCACGTGACACAGGCGCTACAGTGTGGTTGTCATGGAAACGAGCTCCTCGTCAAACTGCGTCCGGGCTTGCAACTGCAGCAAGAGACACGTCAAAGAAATCGAGGAGATATATGCTGCCATTTCATTTGTGGTGAGTACAAACCATTCACAGTTTTTGTGTTTGAACCACAAAAAAGAGCCATTTTGAGAAGAAAAAAGCTGACACATGAAATAATAGGTAGTGGAGATGGTTGTGGTATCTTCCCGTCGCTGCCAGTGTCACGGCAAGCTAAACGAAATGTCAATCCCGTTCAGGACCTTCACACTAAAACTGTTCATCCTTGCTTACAGCTAATTCAGTTTTTGGGATAGGGAGAGGAAATATAAAAACACAGGACATCAACACAAAACACGACATAAGTGGCAATAAAAAATTAACTTATACTTTCTTAATTTTGATTCGACTTTTGTCTGTGTGCTATTATTTTATAAACAAAGTCACCTAACTTCCGGCCTTTTACTGGATAACTTTACAATGCAGCATCTGCACTAACATGTTCTAAAACTAAACAGCCTTAATAGTGTTTTCTTGTTCCATCTGGTCTGTAACACACAATGAAAGGTTATATATGGATTTTGTCCCCAATGAACCATCTCTGCTTGTCTGCAACACACATTGTATATACTGATGAATGTAATTAAGATAAATGAGAATCAGAATTTGGGACCGGATTGATGATCTGATCTTAATGCTGTATTTGGTTTAGAGAACATTTGACTTTTGTAAAAATGCACACACACATTGAAGGAGTGCTTGGTTATTTTAGACTGAATTAGATAAGGCTAACCCCTGTTACACATTCCCTCCCCCAAGTTGTCATGCAGGATAACAGGAATGGGAAGATTCCGTTCCCACCACCCATCAGCAGAGACAGGGTCATCTGGGAATTTCCAAAGGTACATGCTGTTTTCTCCAATATACCAAGGTGACAATGGTCTGATCCAATTAAATCAAGGTTAAAGGAAACCCCCTACTTAATCTGTGAGGTCACTGTGGTTATAATAGTAGGAGTGGCAGTCTAGAAGAGGTTAGCTTTATTTGAAACATGTGACTTATTCTAACTGACTTTCTTAGATAGTGAAAGCAGTGTCATAAGTCTGATGTTGCAGTACCACAGTGACCCGTTTCGTAGCTCTGTAACCCAGGCATCAACCCCGTATATTCTAACCCATGTGACATCTCCATTTGTGGGACCTAAAACGGAAGAAGAAGAACAATGTTAGGAGAGAATTCTCTTTGCATGGCAACATACAGTACCCAGCAAGGTACTTGTTGATTATGTGTACATTGTTGACGGCATATAGCGGTTTGAGTGGTTCGGAAGACTAGAAAGGCACAATATAAATCAAAGTACATTTACCATATATAAAATGTTTTTAGCCATGAGACTGAGGATGGCAATGTCAGTCAGCCGATTGGGCTAAAACTTTGATCTAGACGGAAATATCTCAACAACGATTGGATGAATTGTCATTATAATGTCAACATACAGTATATTAATGGCCCCAAACCGATGAGACTCAACCTTTCGTGTACCGCCACCATAAGTTTGTCAATTTGTTGCCTTTAGTGAAATGTCAACTATCACATCCAACCCTCAAATCAAAGTATTCACTTATCTCGTGATAGCTCAACATCTACCTCATGCATTGACACAAAACACAGGCATTCATGGTTTCCACCCAATGTATCCTAAAGACTTTGGTGATCCTCTGACTTTTCCTCTAGTGCCACCATTAGGTTGACATTTGTGGTTTTGAGGGAAAGGTCTCAACAACCAATAGATGGAATGCCATGACATTTGGTATAAACATTAATGTCCTACTCAAGATGAATTTGAATAACTTTTGTGATCCCTTCACTTTTCATCTAGCACCATCCTCGCGTCAATTCGTTATAAGTAAATGTTAGCATTCTCACCATTAAACATGGTAAACATTATACCTGCTTAACATCTGCATGTTAGCATTGGCATTGTGAGTATGTTAGAATTTAGCATCAAAGCACCGCTTTGCCTAAGTACAGCCTCTCAGAGCCTCCGGCATGGCTGTGGGCATATTCTTGTTATTAATTAGTTTTTTAATATAGTGGCTTTGTGCAAAATATATGTCTGTAATGTATGGTCCTGTTCTTTTCAGTGCTACACACCTATTGCCTCTCTGCAGCTAAATAAAGACTGGGACATTCAGGCTAAAGCAACCTGTAAAGACACAGCCACCAGGCATCAGCCGTGAGTCTCCTGCTTTGGGTCGATGTGTAAGCTTTGCTTAAACATCCAATGAAAAGCATTTACATCTCACTGATCTCTTGTCTTCTTTAAAGATGGGACCAACAGAAAATGTCAAAAGTGGTGGTTGTTGGAGACCTTAATGTGGGGAAGACCTGCCTCATTAATAGGTACTAACAACTCAACACTTAGCCAATTAAGACATAACCTATATAACTGAGATCACAATATGAAAATCAGATCTGTTTCACTGTCTGTATATAGTTGTACATACAAGAAAGTGGCAAGTACTTCAGGTCAGTGGTTCCCAACCTTTTTGGCAAGTGACCCCTTAAAGTGAAACTATGAGTTCTGAACATCATGAACAAAAAGAAAAACAACTTGATCTGTTGATGCTGTTTTTAGGTTTTGCAAGGATCTATTTGAAAGAGACTACAAGGCCACCATAGGTGTAGACTTTGAGATTGAGAGGTTTGAGATAACTGGAGAACCTTTCTCCCTTCAGATGTGAGTAGTTTGATGTTAAGTACCGTAAGTAATTCTGCATACATGTAACTTCAGAGTACATTCTGTTTTTGCCATTCATGTTTTTTGTTTTTTTAAATAGCTGGGATACTGCTGGGCAGGAAAAATTTAAGTGCATCGCTTCTGCATACTACAGAGGGGCTGAGGGTAAGACGTTATTGTTATTGTATGTCTGATGCTAGATGAGACCAGTTTACAATTTAGCTAATAATGCTGACACTTCTTGTTCATCTTTTCCAGTCATTATCACAGTCTTTGACATGGCAGACATTAAGTCCCTCGATCATACACGGTAGGTCTGATTATAATATTACTATTGGGCTTATACTACAGTTTCGGAAAGTCTACAATAGAAACATGAATGCATGTGTTTGGGAATGGAATATTTTTATTATTCTAGCAGTGGGGGATCACCCTGTTTAGTCAAATATTACATTACCAGACTACAGACTGCAACATCACATTTACAGTTTGTGATCACTCACACATCAATATTTATTTATTACCCAAAACTGAGCTGTGACATCACATCTTTTTGGGGGCTGATGTGGGGAAATTCCACTGAAGGCTAATGTAACCGTACCCTAACACTGAACTTGATTAACTATTGGATCACATGTCTACTTGTATGGGAAAGGGGTTGCTCATAGTGATATCTAACAGAGAATTATCACTCAACTCTACAACCCTCTCTCGCTGCTCTTATCAGCCATAGCAGGCAGCTGTTTAAGCTCTGACTAACCCACTGTACACTACCTGCCCCACACTAAACAGCAGACAGACACCGTTACAGTAGAGACTAGCTGGTGAGCAGAGTGGAGCATTTAGCAACCAATGAGCCAGATATATTTCTCAGGAGTTGGTGGAGACCAAAAAGAGATCTAATAGAGAGTGAATATTGAAGTTATACTCATCAAGTGGCCAGAAACAAAATTCCAAAAGACTGATCAATTGCGCCGTATCTGCTTTATGTGTAAATAGCACATTTCTGCTGACAATGTTACCATATCAACTAAAAAGGAGCTAGATATTATATCAGTGTTATATTCACAGCAAGTGGCCAAAATCTGTTTTTGGAGGATAAAATAAGTATGAAAAAAATAATGTGATCTTTGTTAAGAAGAATGAACTGAACATAAGCTACAGAACAAGCTGTACTTACAATAATGTTTACCATAGCAACAGTCTGCTTGCATTAGACTGAACATCAGTAAACAACACATTTCGTCATAAAATGGAAACCAAATTACGTTGAGCAGCTTTATTATAATTCATATATCATTAATGGCACTGCTGCCATTCAGACCACACATATTAATATTTTTTTTGTAAAGACATCTGCTACCTAGTGAAGATCTCCATACAAAATAATGATACATATCTGCCATTCAAGTATTTTATTTTCCAGATTAAAGTGTCTGGGTGTAATATCTTGTAAGTCACAGGTATATACATCCATCCTTTCATTATCTGTAACTGCTTATCCTTTACAGGGTCAGGGGCTTATATATACAGTAACATTCAAATATTCTAAAATCAACAGCAGTTGTACTGTTGTACTGTAAGATATTATAAGAACTTTGTTTGTTTTCATAGCCAATGGTTGGAGGACGCCATGAGAGAAAATGAGCCTGACTCCTGTTTCATCTTCTTGGTTGGTACTAAGAGTGACCTGCTGGTGAATACATTTTATATTATTTGTATATTGTGTCGATTTTCACAAACACAATTTTCTTCAAGTACCTTTTACCTTTTACCTTTTAAGCCCTTAGAAGAAAGACAGAGGACAGAGAAGGATGCCATCAGGATAGCAACAGAAATGCATGCAGAGTTTTGGGCTGTTTCGTCTAAAACTGGTAAAACCAAGAGCTCACACTTGTCAGTGCTGTATCGTACATTAAGACAACATGAATGCAGTGATTCTGGACAGTCACTGTAAGAAACTGTTGTTTTTTTCTTATTTTCAGGGGAGAACGTCCAGGGTTTTTTCTTCAGGGTGGCAGCTTTGGCCTTTCAGAAGTGTGTACTGAAGGACATGGAGAATGGGGTCCCTGCTAGAATCGGACGAGAAAATAGTATCAGTAAGTAATGACTAAACTCCTAACAAGCAGAGATGTTGATAATGAAATCTTGAAGCTATTCAAATCTACTCTCAATCTTTGTCTTAACAGAATCAGATCGTGCCAACCTGGAGGAGGCCGCGCCCCATGACATGAAGAGAAGCTGCTGCTGATGAAAAGAGGAACTCTCAAACTGAGATGAACCAGACAGAGCGTCAGCTGCAGAAATGAAAGTGACTGACCATGTGTCACTGGTCTGAAATGTGCCTTAGGACATGTTCCATTAGGTTTCTTAAATCATTAAAAACTCCCATGTATTCTGATGTTTGCAAAAGGTTCAACCTGTATGCGCTCCTGGAAGCCAATAGTTACTAGATTGAAGCAGACAATAATGGACTCTTTTTGCTGATACTGAATCTTTTAGACCACAGGAAACCCAAGATAAAATACTATAGAATGGCAATAACAAATCTGATTAGTGTGTGTCGTTAAAATCAGTTTAGTTTATGGTCTTCCAATGTAGTATTGGTCAATTCTGCAATATCTGTAAAATATAATCTCCATTATGTCCATAATTTCAGAGTAGTGCCTGGAACAGACTCATTTGGGACAGGCCAATATTGCCCCTTGTGAAACCCTTGTATGGATGCTTTAGATTTTTTTGCTACTGTCATAGTGTTTGTTTTTTTACATACAGTATTGCTGTGGAATATGTCTCACCCATTATTGTGAGTGATAAAGGTTTAATTACATTTTGTTGGCTGGAATTTGGGAGGAAGGAAACCAAATGTTTGTTTACTTTCAAGTAATAAAAGTTTAAATGAGTCGACTCTTAACTCAACATATATTATAGTCACGACATTATAATGTATTTTTAAAGTAAAATATTGATTAATTGGAGCAATAGCTGAGGACAGCAACTGTGCATTTATATAAAAAAAAAACATTGTTGTCAAAGCGTGTTATTATCTAATAAAATGGTTTATCAGCTGTCTGAACTGTTCCGTCATGATAATATTCAAGATTATGTGATGTGGCTATGTAATATTCACAAGCAACATACCTTAATTGGTAAGACTTTCTTATCTTCTGAAACCACTGAATGTGTATAAAGGCTTGCCTTTACTTAATTTGATGGTCCAGATATCTAAACAAAGATGAATAAAATATACATTTGCAACACATCATAGTTGTATGAACTTCAATTCTAATATGAGTAGGGTTTCTTTAAAGTACACGTATATACAATTTAAAGAAAATATGTATATGTCTGGAATTTAGGAGAATTCATATGTATACTGGGTTATACAGAAAAAAACAAAAGTTTTAATCTTCCATCAAAAGCGAAGATGGAAATAAGTGGAGTGAGTTCTCTTCTCTAAAACACTCTCTGACCCGCCGCGAACCAATCACATCACACATGTCCATGTTTTGGAGGAAGTACCACTGGCGAGCGCTAAGTTAGTTAGCTAGGAAAATGCTTTCTATTTCCACGTTAAAACGGAGGCTCTAACGCATTTCAACTATATGGGCGTATTTTGGTTGCAAATAGTTGTTGTAACGTTGATGCTGGCGTTAGTTAATTTAGTTGAGTAGCTGTATATAGTCTCAAATTAGACACATGCTAGGCTAGCATATGTCAACATCCCAGGGCAGTTTGTGCTGCTAGGAGTTTGAGTTGTTGAGGAGAGACTGCTCAGGTATTGCTATATTTATTTTAACCGATCTACCTTAATGTTTTATTGAATACTTCAATACTACAATAAGTCATCATAATACATAATATATATATATACAATACATTATATATATACAATACATGTTTTATATATATATATATATATATATATGTATATATATATATATATATATATATATATATATATATATATATATATATATATATATAAAACATGTATTGTATGTGTGTGTGATAGAGAGAACAAATACGTACCAAATTGCATGTAAGTTTACTTGCAACTTTGTGTTGTCACAAATTAACTGATGATTTTGATCCCCAGCTGGTTCATTATGAAGACCAATAAGTCATATAAGCTTGTGCTGCACAAGAAAGGTTTTGGTGGAAGTGGTAAGCAAGAACTTGCAATTCATGCAGTCTAAATTAATGTTTCTCTTTTGAAATATTGGATTTCTATGAAACTGTTTTCCTTTGAACAGATGACGAGTTGGTTGTCAACCCAAAGGTTTTCCCTCAAGTCAGTCTAAGGGATATAATCGAGATTGCACACCCCACAGATGAATACAGGTGATCTTTCATAATGAGAGAATCGCTGTTGTAAGATCATTTACATATTGTTACTCTACTGAGCCTGTAATCTGCCATTGTCTCTTTTGAAATCTCAGTCCTCTCCTGCTGCAAGTGAAGAGCCTAAAAGAGGACCTTCAGAAAGGTAAATTAATTATGATTGAAAACTTGACTATATGTATGCTTGCTATATTTCAGGAATTCAAATAGTCTAGATCAAATACATCTGATATTATTAATTATAGTATATTATTAATTATTACTATTCGTTGAGTATAGAGCTGTAATGATAAGTTGATTAATCAAGTTGATTTGCAGAAAATTAAGCGACAGTATCTTGATAAGCAGTTACGTAATTTTCCAAGCGGAAATGCCAAACATAACCTAATGTTATAAATGTGAGGATTTGCTGCTTTTGTTTGTCATTTGTAAGACTAAGGTGACATTGTTGGGTTTTGAAGTGGTCGGAGAAAACAAGCAATCTGAAGACCTCATCTTGGGCTTTAGGAAACTGTAAAGGGCATTTATACTGATATGGACATATGTGTCTGAAATAAAGTTACTAAAAATGAATTGATGAAAAAGATTATCGGCAGATTAGCCAATAATGAAAAGTATTGTTATTCCTTCTCTTGTAATAAACAGCGTAAATAGTAAAATATGCGTTGATTGTAAATGTTCTCTAATTATATTCAATCCATAAATTGCAAAGGTTATGATAGATGCTTTGCCTGTTCATTACCCATGATGGATATTTTGTTCTTATCCAGAGACAATCAGTGTGGATCAGACTGTAGCACAAGCCTTCAAGCTGCGTGCTTACCAGGATGTCATTGTTAACATTGTTGACCCAAAGGTAGGTTCACTGTGATCCTTCTGCATCGCCACCATTTGTCAGTTGAACAGAATCTGTCATAGTTATTTTCCCTTGCAGGATGTAACACTGGACCTGGTGGAGCTGACGTTTAAAGACCAGTACATCGGCAGAGGAGACATGTGGAGACTAAAGAAGGGTCTGGTGGGACATGAAAAGTTTATGTGTCTGGATATAATGTGCAATAGCACAGTTATGTGAGGATTTAACTGTTACAATCTTTATTCCAGGTGAGCACATGTGCCTATGTGACGCAGAAAGTGGAGTTTGCAGGAATCAGGTATTAAGCATACATTTCATTCACTACACTCCATATGCAGAAATGCATTTTGAGTGACTTGAATGTGGAATAAATCACATACACTTTTTTATATACGGTAGGTGCAAAGTTAAAAAAGAAAGCAAAGGGACTAGTTATGTTGCTGGAACTTTCCTACAGTTAGAATATAAAGTGTACCTTTTACAAAGATGGATGCTAAATAAGACAATTGTTTTGTTTTTTTCTCAGAATGTCCCTTGCCTTGTTTTCTTTGTATACAATGGATTGACATGACTGTATAATGTTTCTGCCTCTACATGCATGCTCATGATGTTTTTCATTCCCCAGAGCCCAGGCCAGTGAGCTCTGGGTGAAGGGAGAGAAAGTGACCTGTGGGTACATCAGTGAAGACACCAGGGTAAGAGCAGTTTTGAAAGACAGTACAACAATAAATGTAATTGAAGTATTCACAATCTATGAATTTGACCTTTTTCATCTAACAGAGGAATTGGATGTTAGTATTAATCAGTTTACCACAGAATTGTATGGTAAAAGTTATTTTTTTCCACAAAAATGTGAACCACCGCAACCACAAGAGGTCCTTGAGCATACAGTCATAAATGTGCACAAAACTTATTAGACTTATGGGTCCTGTAGTATACAAGATTAGCCGTGGACCGACAGACGCACACACACATGACTGAACACATTACCTCCCCACTGGCTTACTTCTGGCAGAGATAATAAAATCATTAAATACACAAACAGTCAGTAAAATGGGCTGCTAAGCTCTGTTTACTGAGCTTTAAGGAGGGACATTACATGGACAGGTTAGGGTTTGATATTAAAACCATAGCAAGAAATAAAACAAGAGGTCAAACGTATGAATGGTACATAACAATCTGGTCAAGCAGTATTTATCTTTTTTGTCCTTATTGCACCACAACTAATGGTGCATTCAACACATCATGTTTTGGCGGTGGGGGTGGGGTTTGGGAAATAAGGTTTGTTTGAACATATCATATGTGAACTGTTATTACAAGCTTGTCGACCTGACCTGATTTATTTGTTATTCATCATTAATTTCTCTCTAATATCTTGTGATCTTGTGACTCAGGTGGTGTTCAGATCCACATCTGCAATGGTGTACATCTTTATCCAGATGAGTTGTGAGATGTGGGACTTTGACATCTATGGTTAGTTGGACCTCTGATTTGTAACTCACACTTTGTAAGCAGGTTTTATTTATTCAGTCATATAAAGGTTCTCTTGGAATCATTTGAACGTTTTGCTCTCAGGTGATCTCTACTTTGAGAAGGCTGTAAATGGTTTCTTGTCCGACCTTTTCGCCAAGTGGAAGGTTTGTGATTTCTATTCTTTTTGTTTGCCTTTGTTGTAACATTTTCATTCAAATATGAAACAAACACAGTGTTTTAATGTTAAAACAGGAGAAGAACTGCAGTCATGAGGTGACTGTTGTACTTTTCTCGCGTACATTCTACAATGCCAAGACTATTGGTGAGTCTGTTTCCTATGTTGTCACACACAGTGAGGTATTGATACATTTATCATCAATACTAATATCATTTTCCTCAGAGGAATTTCCTGAGATTCTGAGAGGGTCCATCAGACAGGATCATGATGGACATTTTTATGAAGACTTTTACAGGTAACCATAGCTACAGTGCATAGCTTTTAATGATGTACCTTACTTCAAGTTCATCTGACTTACAGACTTTAGGTCTTTAAGGTTTTTTACTGTTTTGTGATCAGGGTGGTGGCTCAGAATGAGAGACGGGATGAGTGGACATCACTACTGGTCACTATCAAGAAGCTCTTCATTCAGTATCCTGTCCTGGTGCGGGTGAAAGAAGCAGGTAGTAAATGAGTCCAGTCTTTGGCTGACTAATGGATCTTTGGATCAGGTGCTTTTTGTAACATTTTGTAAAATCTTGCGTTGTGTGTGTGTCTTTCGTTTATTTACTTTAATTCCAGATGGTTTTCCTGTTGGTTACAACTCAACTGCTGCTCAAGGAAACTACCTGGAGGCCATTAACCTTTCCTTCAATGGTGAGTAGTCTAATCGTAGAATAGTGTGTACATTCAGGGCTGTCCACATATCATATTTTCAAGAAAATTCATGATAACGATAATATCGTGATATCTAGCGAAAGTTTGAAAGAAAAAAATTCTAATAATGCTATCAGTTCATCTTTAGCTTTATTTATGGTGCGTGTTGTCTCTGTTTTAGGAAACGTACTACACACAAAATACAAATGTCGGGAGGTGGAGAGAGAGTGTCTTTAACCATAACTGTCCAAAAGCTTCCATTTATTATCCGCTGGATTGTTTACACGATATTATCATAACTGTATTATTTGCATGATATCAATATTTATTTTTTTAATATCACGGTTATTGTCAATACCAGGACACCCCTACTACATACATACCATAACTGTGAAAGTTTCAGCCACTGCAAGGCTGAAACTCAGACTTGTTTTTAAACTTCCTCCATGGGCCAATCAAAGCCTTGAAAGATACCCGTGTGCATGTATTCAGTTATTGGAGTGAAAAGAGAATAATAATACTGAATTCTTAAAAACATTTTGGGAAATTTGCATCAAATATTTCTTTCCGAGTACTTTCTGACGAATCACACAAACACAAAGATTAAATAAAATAAAATAAAAAGGTTTTACTTGCTGTTTTAATTCTTCTTGTTCATACTGGCCTCATTCTTTGCAAAGATGCTTTCCAAAGCTAAACAAATTAAATTAAGTGGATTTCTTTTAAGTTAGTCTTTTTAGAACAACATTTCCCCAGACAGAGTTTCCTTGTTGATCTGCAGGGCAGAGATAGTATCAAATAGAGGGAATTCTGCAGTGATAAGACACTTGTGAAATTGTGAACATGTCCTTTAGTATCAAAAGTAAATTCCAGTTATGTGAGAATAAGAAAAGATGACAATGACCATGTCCCCCCCAGTGTTTGACAAGCACTACATCAACCGTAACTTTGACCGCACCGGCCAGATGTCAGTGGTCATCACACCCGGGGTGGGAGTGTTTGAAGTCGACCGTCTGCTTATGATTCTCACCAAACAGCGTATGATTGACAACGGTGAGTGTGACAAACATGCTTCACTTGGAACTTCATATTGAACAGGTCTTTTTGTTAACAGAGAATTTAGGATTTATTGCATGGAGTTAATGATGTTGGAGACGCATACTTTTCCCTCTTTAGGTATTGGGGTGGACTTGGTGTGTATGGGGGAGCAGCCGTTGCACGCAGTACCATTATTCAAGGTAACTCATTCAGACTGTGATTGTCTGTAGGTGCATTAGGTCATATACATGCTGGTTTCTGATGTTCATTACTCTCTGTAGCTGCACAACAGGACGACACCTGGAGACTCTCGCGTGGGAGACGACTATAACCTTCCTCACTGGATCAACCACAGGTAAAATGGCACAAATTATATATAAAGATACAATCAAATTCAATGCAAAGGTGGAATTGATTGATTTATATGTTGTATCTTTTTATTCCACACCTGCAGCTTCTACACCTCCAAAAGTCAGAACTCTTGTAGCTCCTTCACCCCTCGAATCAAACTGGCCGGCCGCAAGGTGCATTTACATTTTTCGCAGCACTGTTGTTTCATTTTTTTTAATTGAAAAGGATTTTTTTTCACGTTTTAACATTTCATTGAAATTACATTTCTTCTAGCTTCATGCTGAAAAATTCAAGAACAGCAAGGACCACAGTAAGTTGCCACCCGTTATCTCTGAGAGCTCTTCCTAATCTCTTAAAGCATGGGTTAGATAGTTACTTCATTTGTAGGCATGCTAGGGATGGTCTGACTGTCTGTCTGACTGTCTGTCTGACTGTCTGTCTGACTGTCTGACTGCCTGTCTGACTGCCTGTCTGCCTGTCTGCCTGTCTGACTGTCTGCCTGCCTGCCTGTCTGTCTGACTGTCTGACTGCCTGTCTGTCTGTCTGCCTGTCTGACTGTCTGACTGCCTGTCTGTCTGTCTGTCTGTCTGTCTGTCTGTCTGTCTGTCTGTCTGCATCTACTTGATTAATTGGACGTTTATGGTCACCATAGTGTTAATGCCATTGACTTTGGTGATCCCTGACCTTTCCTCTATTGTCACCATGAGGTTGATATGTTTAGATTTTAGTGAAATGGCTTTTCAACTTTTGGAAGAATTACCAAGGAATATGATACAGAGATTAATGGAGCCCACAGGATAAATCCAAATCATACTTACCCTCTTCCAGCTCTCTGTGCTCCAAAGGACTCTGAAAACAGCCTGCCTATTCAGGTGGACTACGACGCCTATGATGCTCAGGTGTTCAGACTGCCTGGTCCTTCACGAATTCAGAGAAGCACCAACTTCAGGTATCTTACTGCTTGTACAACACTAAACTAGGCTCACATTACACACAGAGGACAGAGTTACCCTTTCTAGTGGACCTTCAGCCCCATTGATCAGCAGAGACTGTGTGTCTTTCAGGATGGGTCGAGACAAAGAGACGAGTGGGAGGAAGAGCTGGGGATCGGTGGATGTCAGTGCAGGCATAGGTGCATCCCCTCCTGTTCGCTCTGGAGGTCCGGAAGAACAGCGCAGCCTGGCGTCTGATGATAGTTTAGGCCCTGTGTCCAACATGCTGCTTATACCCCGCATGCCTCCCATCCAGTATGAGGTCAGCAGCTCCCTGGGATACACCAGCACCAGAGGTAACTCCTCCACATCTTAAAGGGATAGTTTAGATGTTTTGAAGTGGGGTTGTATGATATATATATATATATATATATATATATATATATATATATATATATATATATATATATCTATATCTAAAATCGGTTTCACTGCTTTACCTTGCTGCCATTTCTGACGGGGAACTGAAGCCATTATAGTCACCTATGCTGTCTTTAAAGCCACCAGACTCCTTTTGACAAAAAAAATATTTTACCTCGCTGAACATGGAAGTCACTGGTCTACTGCTGCATCGATTGGTTAGTTTGTTTTATGTGACTTTGGTAAATCTGAACTAACCCTTTAAACCACCAAAGTCACACAATAACACAAACTTATTAACCCATCAACGCGTGCCGACCGCAATCTACTGTAGAATACACTGACTATGAATAAGTACCTCATATAATCCTACATCAAAATATCTGAACTTTCCCTTTATTGGAAAACGCTTACAAGGGATGTGAAAAAGTGTGCTCCATCTCTTTGCTTTCTCCATCTCATTATTGTTGTCTTGCTGTTGTTCAGAGTTGTTGGAAAAGATGATGGACTCTCAGCGGGACTCCAGTGCCCCGGGAAGGTTCACAGTGGGAAGTGCTGAGTCCACCCTGCACATCCGCCCAGGAGGTTACACACCTCAGAGAGCACTCATTAACCCCTTCACCCCATCCAGGATGCCCATGAAGCTGACCTCCAACCGCCGGCGGTGGATGCACACCTTCCCTGTTGGTGAGGGGGCACACAGCTTTGTGAAAACACACGCATGCAGTCAACAATTGATTTGACCTAGTTAAGGGGTGATGATGGATGATGTAGTTTGTGGTGTTGAACTGTATTGCAGTATACAGAGAGGTGGTATTTAGCCTTCCCTTTTGCCTGCTGTAAACATTCCGCCTGTTCATACTGGCCGTTAAGCAATATATTACTAATATACTTCCAATGGACACACTCACAGACCTCTTCTCATGCAAAAATATATTCCAAACTTCAACAGTTTCAATCAGTCAAATCCAGTGGAAGATACTCACTTGATTTGTCTAAGTTAGATATATAAAGTTCAGATAAACTGTGGAATACATTTTAGCACCAAAGGAGGACTGTGGATGTTGTCCCACATCACTGGAGTGCTTTAGGGAGAGATCTTTTAATGGCCAGTATGAACAGGAAGAATGATAACAGCAAATAAACCTGTTTTACCTCAATTCTTGAATATTCTATCTGATTATAAACTATTTCTCAGTAGCTTTTCTAAAAAACTTCCTATATCACTATTGTGGTATAGAATAATGTGCTGTCTACAGGGACAGAATATTTGATGCTTATTGCCCATATTTATGGCTACCACATGCAAGTAGATCATTGTTTATGGAGCATTTAGCTTCATAAATATGTATATATATGAGAATGTGTTTTGCATTTTCATGCAATTGTTGCTTTCAGTCATTCTGTTTATTCAACACTTGATCCTGATCATGATCAACTACTGGCAACATTTCTTAATATTATTCATGATCTTATGCGTTAAAACATGACAAACATTTTTTTATGACAAAGTATTTTAAAAACAAACGACCAATATGTTTTGCTTTGGATATTTAGTCTTCAGAGGATAAACTGAAATGTTTTTGGTCACAACTTTACACTTGCACACAAGAAAGATCAAAAGCTATTGGGAAGAGTAAGAATTTAATGAAAACTGTAATGCTGGCATTTATCCAAGCATCAGACTGTAAGTGCACTGTTATTCTTCAGGGGCTTCTGGCGAGGCAATCCAGATCCATCACCAGACCCGACAGAACATGGCTGAACTGCAGGGCAGCCAGCAGAGAGATCCCGCCCACACTTCCGCTGAGCTGCTGGAGCTGGCCTATCACGAGGCCACTGGAAGGTTAGACACGCCCACCACAAGGAACAACCGTTTCCTTTGTAAAGAAATGTAAACTAAAACACAGACAGTGAGATGAATGCTTATTTATCTTTCTATTTAAGGCGAACAGTCTCCAGGCATGCAGGAGAGAACGGCCTTTACATCGGTGGAGGGATGGAAGAGTTGACTGGGAGTCCAGGGAGCAACAACAGTGGTGATATGCCCACTCAAAAACAATGTTTTCCTGAAACATACCGAGTATTTTACCCCGCTCTTCTCTAGAATTGGAGAGCACTGATTTTAGGATTCATGCTGCTCACAGTCTGTCTTTGATTCCTCTTTATCTCTGACGATCTGCATCATTGCTGTTTCTACTTGACTTTCACTTAAGGACGTCCTGACCATGTTTTATGATCAAATATTTACTTCATTTCTATTTACTATAAAGCAAACAGCATACAATGCACTTTGCTTACAGTGTGCTCACATTTAAAACTAGAAAAGCAACACTGTAGTGCTACGTGTAGCACTACAGTGTTGTGGCAACTGACTGAGTCTTATTCCTTAACTGAATCTGCTGCAGCAAATAGATTTTGTGCAGTTCCCCCTCACTGTTTTAACAAAGAGCAAGTGGGCACAAGATTTTGAAGACATAATTCCAGGAGCAAACTCCTGGCTTTATTATTCAAAAACTGGAATGAACATTGTGGTCACAGAATAAACAGCTACTGCCTGCAGTTTAACGGATGTTATTGAGTTTTCCTCTGTACACTGCAAACTCCACTCAGGATCAGTGAGCAGTACATTTATTAAACAATAAAATGCAGCACTGGACATCACTGTAAAATACTTTTAGGAGTAAATATTCATTTAAAAAGAAATGTCTTCCATCTCCTTCGCACACTGCAGTTGGTAGCGCCCTAGGCAACCGCCTACAACAGCGCTGGATGGCAGCAAAGATGCCTCCTTTTGCCAGCTCACTGCAACTTTGCATGATGTTATTTTTTGTCAGTGCATTACATTTGTAATTTATGTGCTAAAGTCACTGAATACGTTTTATGTCTACAAGTTTCAGCTGTGGTGCAAACAGCTTGAATCACCACAAAGGTACTATGGATTAAATGTGATCCCGGTGTGAGAGTTGACAGTGTCACTAGCTACCAGCAGGCACAAAGTACACACACACACACACACAATACAAGTAAAACTGGAATCTGATTGGGCCAATACAAGTCACAAACATCATGTGACTCCCACGTGTTTCTGCACACCATGCTCATGCAGGAATGAGTTAGAGGAGCGCACACACACACGCACGCACACGCAACACACACGCACACGCACACAGAGAGCTTCAGTGATGCTCAGGGACCTCGTTACTGACCTGAGAGTGATAGATGTAGGAGGAGCGAGGGCTACGTATAAAATCCAAAATAAAGGCAGCGTCCTGTCAGCACACAGGAAGAACATAACCCAGGATGAAACACCCAAAGCCCAGCAACAGGAAGAGAACAGAGCATGGGGGGAAATGCAGATGGAATGAGAGAAACAAGAGCCCCGCACCAAAGCACCAGCAAAGAAGACTTCATGTCTTTGTTGCTGATCAAAATACATTTAGATGGGAAAGCAAAAGCTAAATGCCTGAAGTAAAACAATGTAATCTGATCCACACACATAGTACAGACGCTCACCTTGCGGGGACTGTCTACATATGTGGGGGCTGTGGCAACGCTGGAGGAGTCACTGACAGCTGTTGAGGGCTTCGCCTGCTGCTGCTCCTCCAGAATCCTGAGAGGAAGCAGAAAGAATGCAGTTAAAGCTTAGATTCATGGCTCGAACGCAGACAACGCGTTGGCCTGCAGTCCCAGGAGACACTCACTTCTGGTTCTGCTCCATCTCCAGTAAGACTGATAAAGCTGATGTGCCTTTCTTGCCTTGTGGGGGCACCACTGGCTCGGGAGGATACGCAGGGAGAGGACTGGTAACCTGCAGTCCTTTCATTGATGTGCCCTTCTGATATGTGAAAAACAGAGTGAAAGCAACAGAGGTACTCAAGATACTGCAAAAACAAATGTTAGGAGTTGTTTGCCCCATGTTCAGTGTTATTATTGTCCTGGAACAATGCTCCGTTTAATGTCTGTAAGCCAATAGTTTTTAATACAGACTGCATCATCTTTTGATGACTTATTTTGCTTTTTTTTGTAACTGCAAGAGTGAGACATTAAAGAAATGTCCCACTGCTGTCTGTAAAGGTAAAGCAGGCTTCTGCAAGTCTCTGCAAGTTGATTTTGATACCAGAGACACATGAAAAATGAAATAGGGCGAAAACTAATAAATATTTAATAGTATTTTAATCTGCCAATTATTTTCTCAAGAAATAAATTCATAGTTTTTTGATAAAATGTTAGAAAACAAATTCACAGTCATGACTTCCTAAATGCCTTACATGTACTTAAAGTATCAAAAAGGTACTCATTTAGCAATAGTTCCCGTTAGTGTTATATTATAATATATTATATTATTGGGTTGTTATTACTGATGCATTTTCGTGTAATGTAGTAAGTGATCAGGTTTTAAACTGTTAGATTCACTTTGCAACAATGCATTATATTTTATATGCTCTTCATAGGTTTTTGAAAAGTAACTAGTTTATACAGCTGTTGGATAACTGGAGTGGAGTAAAAAGTACAATATTTCCTTTTTAAAAGTAATGGAGTAGAAGCATAAAGTAGCAAAAATGTTAAAATCTCATGGGAGGTAAAAAATGCATTCAATAAGACGTAAATGTATTGCATTTGAAAAATGACAAACTGCAGCACAAGTGTCAGGTTCATATAATATTAAACTATATGCAGTAATGTGTAAATTCAAACATCGAACTGAAAGGGAACAGCAACTGTAAAGGTGTTTGTGACATGTGATGTAAGAGAGAGAGCCTGACTCTGATGATCCTGTCGGAGCGATGGCGACGCCGAATGCGGTTGAGACCCTCCAGGAAGCGGATGAAACCATCCAGCAGGATCCAGTCCCCGCTGCCTCCCATCCCAGCACCTGCTCCCTCCCCATAAACATCCCAGTGCCCCTCCCCGTCTGCCACCCGCCTGGCTCCTCCAGCCGGCAGCAGGAGGAAGCGAGTCCTCCAGAACTTCAGAGAGTCGATCAAACTGTGGACGCAGTTTCATTTTATAGGTATATAAAAATAATTATACCAAAAGATTAACTCACTCAAACTCATATTTGGCTTTGATTTGACCATAAACAAAACATTAATACAGCTGTTAAGCTCTGACAACATATATACTGGCTGTGTAAGAGTATTTGCACCTGAAGTCCTCAGAGCCAGCAGAGCAGATGTACTGATCCAGGTAGTTCCACTTGTACTCCTCCAGTCTCTCATGGCCAAACTCCACCCAGCAGGACAGAAACTGAGCATCAGAATGTGGAGGACACAGACTGTAACTGTACTGGATCTGTGCTGACTCGTATGGGTACCTAAAAACACACAGACACACAGACACACAGACAGTCACTATTCCCTTTTTATTAGATAATGACAGTAAAGAGCTTTCAGGAAATGAGGGGAGAGAGATGGGGGATGACATGATGCAAGTGGAGAACACTTCTCTAAAACATATGAATCAGAACACAGGACATAACTGATCCTGGTTCTCCTTTTCATGTACACTCAGGAAGATACTTCCTCCCTTACATATACAGTACACTGAGGTTAAGGCAGCTCCAGCTGAGTTACAGCAGCAGCTTTCCAGTCGGTGTGGAGCTTCTTCAGCGCGAGTGAAGAAGACATAAAACTCACAATTTACTCGCAAACATAAGCCGTGGAGGAACAACCCTAAAAACAAGGTTTTGACAAAAATAAGTAACTGTAACATTTGGAGACAACATAAGTTATTCAATAGTCAATGTGTTATTATGACAATACTATTGAATTTCAATTTACCATGAAAGAAAAGTTACAAAAATGTTTGTGTACACTATGCTGTCTATTATAGTTCTTAGAAAGAAAGTCAATTGGAATCGGCAGGCCAGACTTAAAAAAAGAATCGGGATTGGCCAGTGGTGGATCTGTACTACCATTTAATGGTTTTTACTGTAAGGTTTACAGGTGAACATGTATTGTGTTTTCATACAGGATGGGACACTTACAGTCCACACTTTCCCCTGTAACTTCTCTTAACATTAGGGAGGTTCAACATGGCAAAAGAATGCAGAATGAGTTCTTTCTGTTAGGGGCTTGCAGGCGTACTCACTTGGGCAGGTAGCGAGTGACAGTGATTATCTTGTCTTTGAGGCAAACTTTATGGAAGGTCCGGCCCATACTGAGCCAGTAAACCGTCTCCTCCTCCTCTGCTCGACGCAGAGAGACCAAACCTGAAACCCCAAGAAGAAAGAGGACACATACGCCATGGGTCTGTTGATGTTTTCCAACAACATCTTATAGACACATTTTCTCAAATACTGAAACCAGAGGTGGACTGAGTTATCACAAATACATATTCAAGCTGTTGATGTCATTTTGTTTCCTAGTGAAAGGTGAAAATGCTATTTTACAGTGAATATCCAATATCAAACTATGCACATCCCACAGCTGAAATGCAACAACTTTATGGAGCTGCTGAAAGGCATTGTGGGAAACGACTACAACATGAGGCAGTTTGAGAATCAGGGGCTACTCTCAGAAATAATGTATCCTGTGGCCAATCTGAAAATGTCAAGTATTTAAAATGTGTATATATAAGAAACATGAGTTTACCTCTTGAGTAGAGAGGACTGCTGCCAAGCGGCGTGGCCACAGCGGGCTGGGGTTTCCTGTTATTGGGTTGGACAATGATCTGGTAGCCCTGCATCAACCTCTGACAGATAAACTCCTCAAACACCTGAGACGCACTCATCACTGGAGCTTCATCTTCACGCCTGAGAAAGAGACAGAAGCATGAAAACATATCAACACAGAGTCTGATCCTTTGATTTGACAATGGCACTATATAAAACACAACACAAATAGAATTAGAAATGCTGTGCAAACCTCTGCTAATGCTGTATTTGCATGTTCATCACAAACAGCACTGTGCTTCACTGATTTTATTGATACTAAATTCTAGTGTCCTTTTAGGAGAATATTAGAGAGTATTTGTTTTTTTTCAAACCGAACCCTATTTTCCCATGTTTTTGTGTCTATTTGACTAATGGGAACAACCATTTTTGAAATTGGTCCAGTATTGAGCGAGAGTGCTGAAGCTGGTGGCTGCTAAACGCGCTGCAACGTGATCTACCGGGCATTTGTGCACAGTCAATGTACGTCCACTAAAAGTGCTTGTTGCCTCAGATAGTTATTATAAGTGTGTGACTGCAATATAGAAAGGACCCTACAGAGAACTAAAACATTTTATTACCTTTCACTTGATCTGGTGTGGTTTTGTTATTGTGTCTAACAAAGTCAACATTTTTGAAATTTCGCAAGAGTTGACTTGCCGGTGCTGTCAGAGTTTGTTGTATTGGAGTACAGAAAGCGTAGTTTAGTTTTATCTGAAAGATTTTCAATGTCATAGCTGAATATAAAGCTGATTTTGACAATGTGTATGAGGCCTAACCTTTTGTGAGGTTTCAGATTTCAACTATTTTCCCCTTTTGTCCCTCAGACACAAAAACATGGGAAAAAAGCATGTAAATAAAAATATTTTTTCTTCCAAAATGTGAAGCCCTAAGAAGTGCCTGCAGCCTTCTCTTTTTGAGTGTCTCAACATTTTTGATACATTTTCACCTCTCTAATCAAAAAGTAATTAGACTTTGTTCAAAGTAATTTTAGTAGAAAAATCAACCATTAAATATAAAAGGGGACAAAAAAGGATTTTGACAAGTGAGGTGGCATGTCCTTGACCCCTTGTTGAGAGTACGTCCTTGTGCATGTGACTGTATGAACAGCTGTTGAGTGTCTTAGCCAGTTGCAAGCACAAAGTAATTTGCTATAGACAGTTGTACTCCCCGACAGGATGCTGCCTACCTCTCCAAGTCACTGTGCGGCAGCAGGTCGTAGCAGCCTTCAGTGTAGTCGTTCTGTAGCGCCTGGCGGTCGGGGAAGTAGTCGGTGGTGAGGGGCAGGCAGGCCGGTGTGGTCAGAGACTTCCAGTCCACCCCCACTGTGCAGCAGAAGCTGGGCACTGTCGGGGGTGCAGACAGCAGCAGGGCTTCAGGAGCACCCACACCATACACACATACAAAAAAATCCCCACAGCAAAGACAAATGCATGTACCCCCGAGTGGAGAGGTACATGTGTGAGGGGCGGGGATGGATATAGAGAGGAAGGGGAAACAGAGTGGGGTGATAAGTAAAGAAAGGAGGGGAGAGGATGAAGACATGAAGGTTGAAACAAAAGATACAAACAAAAAAAGAAAGTAGAAGAGAGGGGAAGAAAAAACAGAACGTGTTACTTTACTGGCCTCGTCGCCCCTGCTGGTGATTCCTGAGCGGCCGGTAGTTGTGGCGCAGTGATCAAACATGCAGATTGTGGCAGCCTGTGATCACCATCACTCACAAGCAAGTGAAAAATGTGTCCTGAGCTCAGCAAAGGTGTGAACTGTAAAGTGACTGAGTGAATTTAAGCAGAGAAATCACATCATGCAAACATACAGATGGTGAGCAAACTCTTAAATATTGTGTGCAAGAGAGACTTGTTTGACAGAAGCACCAGTTTACAATCAATCAAGAGAAATATTCTATGCATACCGCCATGCAGGAATGAGATATACACACAAGGTGAATGCAAACAGGTCATGGTGAAGAAAAATGATGCTCAGACTAATTAAATAGGATTAAAGGATTTTAAGACATGGTAATATTTTATCATGAGAATTAAGATCAACAGAGGGCCCAGAGAAAGAGGAAGAAAAGAGTCAGACAGAGAAAGTGAGGATACAGAGGGAGGAGGAGGGGTAACCCCTAGCCACATGACCTGTAAGAGTTGTTTATACCTGCAACCCCTGGAGACAGATGCCCAGAGAAACCTGTCTGCCAAAGCTGAATAAGCCTTCACAGGTTAAAGACACCCCTGAAGGTTTATTGCCATTATCAGTTTGGTGATTAAGAATATCAACCCGATTCTGAGGTATGGCTATATGACAACGTTCGTCACTTATCAATTGATGTTTTAGTTTTCATAGGAGCAAGATGGACTCACTTGGATTGGCACCACTTAGGGAGAAGTCTTCAAATGTGGAGCCACGGTTGGTTAGTGTTCCTGCACAGAGATTGCAATTTAAAATATGTGTTAAATGACCATTACAGTTTTCCAGAGTCCAAGGTAATGTGGTAAAAAAAATTGTTTTGTCTGTGCAACAGTCCTAAATTCACTGATATTTAATATACTGTCATTTATATAAAAAGGAAAGCAGCAAATCCTCACATTTGAGGAGCTGGAACCTGCACATTTATAACATTTTTGCTTGAAAAGTGACTGAAACGATTGATCTTTCGTCAGAATAGTTGGCAGTTCATTTCTTTCTATCATTTAATTGATGAATTGTTGCAGCTCTTTCACATAGCTTCCCTTGTTTGGCTGAACATGGCTACATCATCATTTTATTTCTCAAAGGATAAGACTGCCATTTGTATTTTTTTGTGTCAACAAATCCAAGACCCAAAGCAACAATGTGTTAGTATGTCTCTCAATACCTTCCGGTTTACATACCAGTCTGTGGCTCTCAACCCAAAGCCCACTGATTACTAATGAAGACTTACTGTATATCTTTAAAGCTCAAATCAAATCAAATCAAATCAAATTTATTTGTATAGCCCAATATCACAAATGATACATTTGTCTCAGTGTGCTTTACAGACTGTACAGGTTACGACACCCTCTGTCCTTAGACCCTCGCATCGCACAAGGAAAAACTTCCTAAAAAGAAAAAAAATCCATGACATTCTTAATAGAAGTCTGTGGGTTGGCTGCTTCACTGCAGAGTTCCTGTCAGATCTGGTTTAGTGCTCACAAATATATAGTTTAATTTTTCTAAAGGCTTAGTCATTTCCTAAACCAGCTGGCCACTGTAGTTTTAACAAAAGTTACTCAAACAGGAGGAAATGCAAATTGCATTTGTTGGGAACTATTTTCAGCGGCGGATTGATGAAAGAACATATCACCCAGTGCAATAGTTTCTCATTTGTATCTCATTGTATCGCCAACCTCCACTGATATTGATATCTTCATGACCTAATTGGAAAAATAACCACACTGTATGTCTTATCTCTAAATAT
>NW_021166901.1:7500-31005 GCF_900634415.1 Cottoperca gobio | reverse complement strand
ACAGTTTTTTTTTCTTCCTTCCCTGGAAAGTCAATAAAAAATTTTGAATTAAAAATAAAAGAGAGACACTAATGGCTTCACTTTACTGCCTCACAACATTCAGAAATGATTTACCCTTCAACAGTGAAGTGTAAATTCAGAGAATGTGTAATCCACATACATGGAGTACATTGAACTCACCTTTCAGGTCCAAGATCAGTAGACAACATATTTTTTATTCCTTGTATTCCCTGCTGATATCATTTTATGACACTGTGTTTTTGTCTAAACTATTACATAATGATATTGATACTTATTACATGCTCATATTTATGTAACTTTTAAAAGTAGTAGTACTCAGTGAATGTTCTACATAGTGCTAGTGTCCTACAGCCCAGCCGTGCTGTCCAGCACCTGTTAATGTCAGGCGGCTATGAAGAAGCACGCTCCCATCCCATAAAGGGTATTTATGTAACTGTTAAAGACGGTCCTGTTTGACTCTGCTCTCACACTGCACACTGAGCATGCATTTTATAAGTTCAAGTCAGATAGTGTTTCTCTATAATGACAACTGTCAGAGGGGGATACACAGAGATCCTGATGTTATCGGTCTTTCACAGTGGAACAACTTGACACATACACAAGGAAAGCTTCTTCTCATGCTCATATTGTGTAAGGCTTCTCAGCTGTCAGTGCTTCATGAGAAGAAACAAACAACTTGTGAGGTCATATGTTACTATTTACTGTGTGTGTGTGTGTGTGTGTGTGTGTGTGTGTGTGTGTGTGTGTGTGTGTGTCAGGTACACTGAGTGTGTTGCTGTCCTTTGCCTTCATCTTCAACCAGTGTCTGGGCTGTGACTCCCTCACCCCCCAGTGGGCCAGTTTGACCTACTTCATCCCGTTTATCATCGTCTTTCAGTTTGGCTGGGCCGCCACCCAGATCTCCCACCTGTCTCTAATTCCAGAGCTGGTCACCTGTGAGCATGCTAAAGTAGAACTCACTGCATACAGGTAGGTTTTATACACATAAAGTGCACCCAGCAGGACACACCGCAAGGTCATCTACATATATATGTGTGTGTGTGTGTGTGTGTGCAGGTATGCATTCACAGTGATAGCCAACATCGCGGTGTATGCAGTGGCTTACCTGCTGTTCCACATGCAGGCCGGGGGGGATGAAGACCCTCTCAGTGATGTGCTTGGACCAGTAGATATCCCCGTCTTCAGGGTGAGGAGGAGTTCTAATGAACTGACACTTTACAGTGTTCCAGAGTGGGTGGTGCTACTGAATATGACCACGAGACATTGACGGTGAATAGTAGCACTTAACATACCAGGTCCCCTTGAACAGAGCACAAGGGGCACTACTTTCGCACCACTGCAAAGAAGTGCAGTCGTATCTTGTAGTTCCCTAGCTCTAAATCATCCTGCTTGTTCTTAGGAGAAGAGGCTGAGACTGTGTTTATGCATATCTGCTGGCACAATGCAATTTTGGTACTCATAATGGCATCGACGGGGAGGCCGAAATAACCAAATTGACATCTTGCATGTTTTTCATGTAAAAAAAAGAATGCCATTTATATTTTGATGTACAGTAAATATTCCCCTTAAATTATGCTAGACTTAAAAATCAATCAAAGCTAAGCCAGTAAAAGGACGGTTTTCTTAAAGATGCCACAAACATTATCTACCAATGATATTAAATGTGATTTTCAGTAGGGATAGTGCAATTCATAATAATAATAATAATAATAATAATAATAATAATAATAATAATAATAATACTCTTCTTTATATAGCACCTGTCAAAAACAAAATATAAAAAGTAAATAAAATCCCAAATATAAAAGTAGAAATGTATTTAAAAGAATTGCAACACATTTGAATCAGTTAAGAAAAAGCCAAATATATAAATTAGTTTTAAGAAGACATTTAAAAGAGGATACTGAGTTTTCACATCAAGCATGTAAGAACTTCTCCCAACAGAATGGACTGACCTGGCTTAAATGTCTTAGTTAAAGCAGGACTGGACCTCTTTAGTCCCCTGGACAACTATATACAATAGAGTTGTCTTGTGTTTTTCTAAAACCTCAAACTGATTCAGTCTGCATTCTCACAGTGAAAGAGCAGAGGAAGACTTCTGCTGTGTTGTGTTTAATTACAGAATCTGGCGCTGATAGTGCTGGGTATCGGGGCTCTCTTCTCCCTCTTCTTCCACCTGGGAATCACAGAGAGGAAGCTGGGAGCAGGAGGGGAGGCTGGAGAAGAGGAAGGGAGGAAGAGAATGGAGGAGGAGGAGGAGGAGGAGGAGGAGCGGAGGCCACTGCTTCCCCACACCTCCTCGTCTCTTCTGCAGTGGAAGTGTTGGCTGCAGCAGCCTTCTTTTTACCAGGTAGGAAGGTCCTGACCTGAACTTCACCTGAAGCTACTCACTCACCAGTTGTTGTTCTGTGTTTGGACTGACAGATTGGGACAGGAAATGTTTGTCACTGCCTGCAGAAAACCTGGATGACAAACCTTGTGTGTTACTGTGCTCTGCAGGTGGCCTTACTCTACATGTCTACCAGGTTAATCGTAAATCTGTCTCAGACATACATCTCAATGTATCTCATCAACACTCTGGGGCTGCCCAAGGTAACACAAAATCACCAGAATCTTCATATTATCAGTTGATGGTGACCACACCTGTATCATAGCTACATGCCCCAGTCTCTCCTCAGTGTTTGTTCCTTCTTTCTCCCTCCAACAGAAGTTCATCGCAACAATCCCATTAGTGATGTTCCTGAGTGGCTTCCTGTCCTCCTTCATCATGAAGCCCGTCAGTAAACTCATTGGAAAATGTGTAAGTAAGCCTAGCGCCACACTTTAGACTTTCTTTAGACACATTTGTTTCATTCCCCCATAAAAACCAAATGGAAAGGTAGTCAGTTTATCAGGCTACTTTCATCTTTAATGCAGAATTACTGTGAATAACTACAATAATCAGGCCATGTCAGGTCAGGAGCAGTGTGTAGGATTTAGTGGCATCTAGCGATGAGGTTTCAGGTTGCTGAAAACCCCTCAGCTCACCCCTCGCTTTCCACGTAGAGAACCTACGGTGGCCTTCAGGTAACAAAACAGGAAAGGCCCTCTCTAGAGCCAGAGTTTGGTTTGTCTGTTTTGGGCTAATGTAGAAACATGGCACTGCAACATGGTGACTCCGTGAAGAGGACCTGCTCCTTATGTAGATATGAAGGGCTCATTCTAAGGTAACGAAAACACAACAATTCTTAGATAATTAGCTAATGAAAACACAGTTATGAATATTTTATTCCATTTCTGCCAATATCCCAAAGTCTGCTCATTTTTATCCAAGTTAACAGTGAGCTTTGAAAATATACCTCAGTGAAGCACAATTTTAAAGCTATCGCTCCTCTAGTACACTCTCTTTTTCAGTGTCAACACATTGTATTACCATTAACCCTTTGATCGCAACTGATGTAATGTATTTAAAAGAAATACACTTTCTAATATCTTAACAATGCAGTTGTGTAAACACAATAACTAACTATGTGAGCACGGATACATGAATACACCAGCTGAGTCATAGAAAGAGTTGACTGACAGGTTCTCTGTTGTGTCAGTAAAGCATTTCCTCGTCAGATTCCACAGTATCACTGAGTGCTAAGTAAACAATACTTGTGTGTTGAATAGCATCTGATTCTGTGTCTACACTGATAGGAGGAAATGTTTAAGCAAGAAATAAATGTTGACTTTATCCAGGGCTGGATTTCAACCAGCAGCTCACCTCCTGTCCTATACTGTGTGTCTCTCGTCTGATTGGTGCAGCTCACCTACTTCGTGGGCCTGCTGCTGATTATGGCCTTCTCCTACTGGGTGCTGTTGGAAGGCAGGATGGGTCAGCAGATTTACGGGGCCGCTGTGCTGCTGGGGGTGGGGTCAGCCACCATCCTGGTCATATCGCTCTCCATGACCGCTGAGCTCATCGGCGGTCAGACGGTAAGATGTGTGAGAGAGGGAGGGGTCGTGTGTTCTTTGACATCAGCCACTGTCTTCATCTCTCCGTCTCTCCGTCTCTCTCTCTCTCTCTCTCTGCAGCAAAGTGGAGCATTTGTGTATGGAGCCATGAGTTTCACTGATAAGGTGGCTAATGGGTTGGCTGTGATGGTCATCCAGGCTTTGCATCCTTGCCAGTTAGTACACACACACACACACACACATACACACACACACACACACACACACACACACACACACACACACACACACACACACACACACACACACACACACACACACACTAGAAGAGAAGGTGATCACCAAAGTCAGTAAGATTCATCCTCTCAATCCATCAGAAGGCTGTTGAGATGTTTCAGTGTGGATTAAACTGGTGGAGCGCCAGACTGATGAAATAACCCTGATGATGTCACAGTGATGTCATCAGGGTTATCTTGGCGGGACTTGAAGACTGCACATTTTTAACAGAAAGCCTGCGTTGCAGTCTGAGAGATATGGGCAGGGAGGTGTAACAAGATGCGATTGAGTTGCACTATGGGAAATGTAGGATCCTATACTAGGGACAAAATATCAGGAGAACTGGATTCTGACTTGATTTCTTTTTTTAATCAGTCTCACAATTCTCCCAAATGTGTGGAAGTGTGATACTAAATCACTGAAGCACTCCTTAAAGTGCAGTATTGCCAAAACATGTTGAAAAAGGTTTAAAATGTTAGTGTAATAAGTCTAAACGTAACACTTTACTGTACATTTGAACAATTGGTAAACTATACAACGTACATTACACTACACAACTGCATTACCATACTACAAAGCATACGATGATGAAAGAAAAACATTGTTGCAAACAAATAGTTAAATAAAGTAAAAAAGTCAAAGAATATATATGGTAAGATGAGATGTTCAACAAGGAAATGTAAGAAAGAAAGAGGATTTGTTTTAAGTAGTGCTTCTGGTTCTATCTGAGCCTGTAATGCGCTCTGACAGGTTGTGTTGTTTCTCTTTTGCTCAGTACTGTGGTGTGCTGTCCCGCCTGTGTGTGGTTTTATCATTACATCATGGTCATAGTAACGGGAGGCGTGGCTGTCGTCGCAGCTTTGGCGCTCTGCTCCATCCTCATCTGGCCAATCAGGATCAGACCACGTGAGTCACACTTCATCTATCTATCTATCTATCTATCTATCTATCTATCTATCTATCTATCTATCTATCTATCTATCTATATCTATATCTATATCTATATCTATATATATATATATATATATATATCTATATATATATATATATATCTATATATATATATCTATATATATATATATATATATCTATATATATATATATATATATATAGATATATATATATCTATCTATATATATATATATATATATATATCTATATATATATATATATATATATATATATCTATATATATATATATATATATATATAGTATCTATATAGTATTATATATATATATAAAGACATATATATATATATTAATAATATATATATATATATATATTAATATCTATATACATACATACATACAACATACTACATACATATATATATATCTATATATGTTATAAGGTCCTATCAGTAGTATACTATACGACCAGTGAATGTATACACATCGACTGTGTATTACAGGAATTAATCATAAGGTATTGTAATCTATATTATCAACTGCTGTACATGGATACAATATCCTGCACACCTAATATACATGAATTACTTGGATTTGTAATAGCAACAAAATGAACAGATGAAGTACGCAATAGATCGTGTGCATGTGACGTCACGCTTATTTCCCAACCCGGAAGTCAGCCATGTTGGTTGGTATACACAACCAAGACTGACGGCCCGTTCACGTGTGAGTTGCTGCAACGCTTCGTAATTTTCTTTGTATTTAAACGTCTAAGATTGAAAGAAAATACCAATCGTGTGCGCAGTGTATAATTGTGGTCATAACGCTACTCGTGACCCAGAGAAACGCTTCTTTAGATTTCCTACAATCATCAGAAACAACGATCCACAAAAGAGGGATGAATTGCTGTCTACCGAACGCCGTAAGCTGGTTTAGCAACATAACTCATGAGGATTTAACAGAAGAAAAAGCACAATTCACCCGTGTGTGTGGCGTCCACTTTATATCTGGTAAGAGCTCATGCTAAAGCTATGTCTTCAATGTTTACGTTAAACATTTGTGCTTATGATATACCCGAACACTGTAAGACCTTACTTCTCGTCAACAGGAGAAGCGGCAAAGCTTTATGATGGCAGCCATTTGCTCTTTTCTTCTGTGCATGTTTTTGTTTTGCTTATTCTTGAGCCTTCTTCACTTGCGTAAAGCAAAGCACCAATGTAAGAACATGCTTCGCTTAATCCAGCCATACAATCACAGTGTGCGAGGATAACATCGCCGCTCTTCTCACTCACAAACCACGGCTTGAGCGGTGTATCTCGAGCTCTTTGAGAGTGATTTACACGGGCATGGACGAGCACCCTGTCATCTTTCACTGATTTGGTAAGAAGACTACCAACCCAGCCAGAAACAAAGACATTAGAAGCATCTAAGCTCTTGTATGCCTTCATTTGTGCGTTGGTTGCCCACGACGTTTGTAGCACAAGATAGTTCACAATATCCGGATATTCAATCTGCGGTAATGAATCTAAATCCTCAATATAATCCGAGGGCTTTAGCGTGTACGGGTCACGGCCGCAAACTTGGACTTTTTCCTCTGAATCTTGCCTTTTCAGAGGACTCCAGAGAGTCAGAATACTTTGAGGAAGTCGGAGTTGTATTGCTGTTGTTGTTCGCTTTAGACGCCATTGTTGATTTGTATATCATCCAACATGGCGTTGCACGCATACGTCACACAGTTTTGTTTGCACACTATCTATACAATCGTCAGGAAAGAACAAGAGGGTGGGGGAGAAGGTGATGTAGAGATGTGGGGGGCTACTAATCTAAAGTGTTTTTATCAAATGTGTTTGCATAATAGTCTAGAGATCAGATCTATAATGTAGGTGTAAAGAGTTTTTGAGGTAAAAGGCACGGAATTGGACATAGAGTCTGTCTGTCTGACTTACCAACTAAATGCCATGTCTTCCTCTTGCCGTAGTTGCCACAGCCTGGAGTTCTGTCAGACTCGTAACCAATGAGAGGCGTACAGACACCATCAGCTAACTGGCCAACCATCAGCAACACACCTACACCACGGGAGACATTCACCATTCAGTGATATACAATAACAATCAATGTGTGACAGAGAAAGAACGATGCATGACAAGAGTACACATTCTCTGTATGAATTCAGTAAAAATATACATATATGTTTAGCGTTTACAAGAAAGAAATAAATATAAATGGCTAAAAAACCAACACCTGTGTAAACTGCAAGGTATCACAATATAATTTAATCAACATCCCGCAGTGCAGTCTCTATTGAATAATTACATTTTAATTACATACAGAAGATGTATTACAGGGTTATAGTATAGGACTAAATGCAACGCATTCTCCAGACAGACAGACGGACAGACAGACGGACAGACTACCTGCATATGTGTTTTGGAATCCCAGTACTGAGTGGTAGAACACCAGCAGGTAAGTGAACCACATGGAGGCACACAGGTCGTTCAGTACGTGTCCCACCGCATAGCTGAGCTTCCTGAGGGCGGGCAGAGACCTCTCCGTGTCCGACATTATGGCTCGTGGGAAATAAAACACTTCAAATAAAAATCTCAACACGCGCCTTCATCAGCTAGACTGACTAAACTGCTCAAATAGGTCCAATACTCTATCTTAAATTAGAAGAACGTTTTCAACTCTGAGAGAAGTTGAACAGAGCTGGAGAACAGAACATTTTCGGTTCCCCTTTTCACATGTTACTTGCTTTATATATATCATCTTGTTTGTCCGTTCACCAAGTTACATGTTGCCCCTGCAGGCGGAAGGACAAATAGATATTCCTTTCCATCTCGGTTTTTTATTTGCTTGTAATCAGGTGACAGAGGAGAACTGTGTCAAAGCCAGGAGCGACCAAAAAGAGCCACAGCAGAGGACACGAAGGGTTTTCATCACTTACATCACGTTTCAACAGCGACCTCACTAACTAATGAAGTTAAACGTAACGGTATGTGAGATGTTGTATCTCAGCTTTCTATCAAGTCTATCTCATTTAAGGTTACCCAAAATTAGACACAACCCCTTCTTCATACATTTCGCACGACAGCAGGAGCGTGCAATGTTAAATCCACCTCGATACAGAAAACAGCGAGCCGCTCCACCATTAACCTTTAGCTGACAAACGTTTAGCGCATCTGGTTATAAAAATACAGACAGATGTAAACAACAACGCAGACCTGATAATGATGATGAAGCATAAAAAAAACCCAGAGGTATGGACCAATAGGAAGCCCCTCTTGCTCCTCACAGCCAATAGCGGAAGTCTCGCGGGCTCAACTTCCTCACGTGACGGCAGACTGTCTACCAAAGATCGTTTACGTTTCAAAGCGAAGAAGTGTGAGAGATATCCTCAACTCACTTCCGCCGTTGCTGAGTAGATGTTGCATATGAAAAGTTTCAATGAACATCTAATAAATCACTGACAATGTGCCCACTATAAGGGAATATTATAAAAACAGGTGCTGGACTATTATTCTACATAGTTGGCATTGCTCAAATAATTGTAAAAATTCTGTTTTTTAATACAACAGTGCAGAAGTCAGCCTCTCCAAAAAAGTACAACACTGGCTATGTTACATAAAGGTATAGTCATTGTATAGAAGTAAAATCACACTCACAGTTCCACTTGTGTATAAAGTGTGCCGCAATACTACATGACTTTATTTCTACACCCTAGAGAAGCAGGTTTACTGGATGATTTGGATAACTGTGCCAAACAGTTAGAAGTAGAAAGATAAAAATCAACCCATGTGGGAATGCTGTGTCTGGATTTTCAATACTTTATTATTTAGATATTTGAGAGGTTACTAGATTTGACATCATCTTTATTAAGTAGAGCAAAACCTCACCTTTGATTATTTTTCATTGCTTTTCTAAGAGCTCTGTTACTGTCCATAAACACAACATTCTCATCATTATTTTGCCCGTGTTATTCAGTCACAGCATATCCAAGCCAATGAGGCATCACATTTAGGACGTCCTAAACCTCCCTCAAATGTAATGTCCGTCAATCTGAGATTGTCTCTTGTAATGCACTAAATCTCTCTTTTAGCCCATCCTTGGATACCCATATAAGAAATAAGAAACAATGCTAAAATCTTTCCTGTAAATACATCAAAATTAGGTGTTTATCTCCTACTGACAGAGTGTTATTCATGCTCGTCAATTACTTCTCTCAACTGACAATTGTTCCCCTCTTAATCAAAGTTAACATTAACATACAGTAGTTGCTCAATGTGGCAGGAAGAAAAACAAAGATCACAGAATTAAACACTTTACTTCTGCTTTACCCTCCATTGATTGGTTGCCCATTGATATTTAAATAAACAATTTGCAATGTGTTGAAAGTATTACCACCTCTCATTTCAAAGTGTTCCAGAGCATAAAGTGAGATTACCAGGATTGGATTTGAGGATGCTTTACAAACACTGTGTGGAGATGAGGCCAGGATCACCATCATATTCTGCATCTCCTTATACTATGTAATAAAAATAGTGCCAATATTATTTACATTTCTACACAATTTATGTTAACATTCTTATTGAGCATGTTAGCAGAGCAACAACTACTACAACTACTGTACCTTAATAATCTTAATTACCATTTTATTTCACTTCCCTTATTGAATTGCTCATCCCACTGGAGATGTAGGCAGTGAACCAAAGCTGGGAACAGACTGACTGCTGAGGAACAAAAATAAACTTTGTATCTCAACTTTTATCCATTTTACAGTTTTAAAATGACCGTTAGTCTCACAATCATGGCTGTAGGCCCTTAGTATTGAATTGTGCTTGCTTAGCCCTTTCCTGTCTGTACAAGACATTCATTCCGTCTCATAAATAGGTTTCATTATGTATTTGGTTAAAGCACTCACTAATGGCCTTTTTTAAGGTAAGACACTACAGGGAAAAACATTTTTTTCTCATACTGAGCCTAGAAATCTGCACTATAGTAGCACTTCAATTACATACACAGAACTTCCCAGTTTCATTCCCCTCTAAAATCTTAAGGTTTTTAGAGGAGTTTGCTCATGCATCATTCATAGCCTGATTTATGTGGGAAATTGATTATTTGTTTTTATGGTTGTTGACAGTATTTTCTAATTTGTGTGATAAAAAGAAAAATTCAAAATCTGCTCTCTAAAAACATTTGACAAGAATTTTCAACCTGACTTTTTCCAATGTACAGATTACTGTTGGTTCAGAGAAGCACATATTCAATAAGATGATGCCTCATTTGCATATTTAACAATTCAGAACTCTGACTTGAAATACAAAGAACAATTCTCTTTATGCAAGTAATCAACTGGGGAAGTTTCATGGTTTCTATTTGTAACAATGTTCACCCTATTAACCTGGAGTGTCTACCCTTAAAAAAAAGGGCTGAGTTTTAATATCACCAAATATCGTCAGACACTTCAGACTTCCAACACTGAACATTGAGCAAGGTAATGACGCTTTCCAGATAGATCTGTCTCTGATTTGATCCTGCACTAGTTATTTCTAGCATTGCAATTTGCACTTTGTGAGGGAACCAAAACATTAAGGGACTGACAGAACTTTGTGATGAAGGTAAAGAATAATGCTTCAGTTCATATTCTCCACTCATGTCCTGCCTGCATGATCACACTGTTAAATAATACACTCCAACATAGGCAAAAACATCCCTCAGACACTGAAAATAATATTGTTTAAGATCCCTTTAAATAAAGATCAGCCTTTATTTTTTTGGTTGTTTTTTAATGGAGTTATCCGACTTTCCATCCTCCAACCCAGAGAGAAAGAGGGGAAAAAACAGAAAATTAAAAATACAAGTTATTTAAAAAGAAAAGAAAAGAAAAAAACATTTTGAGGAACACACTCCAAGCTACAAAAAACAAACTTCTTGAACTCAAAAAGACAGAAGAAAACACAGGTTCCAAGTTGTAGACAGTCTTTTTAGTTACAAATTAAAACAGGAAAAAGCATAGTTTTCACATAAACATCTTTTAACTTTTGATTCTGGTGGTTGTGAGGTTTTCCTCTGAGGGTAAATGTGTCTGAGAAGTACACTGAGCCCAATCCGTTGCAGGAAATAGACCGAGCCGCTCACGGTGTACTTCCGTTGACCCTAGGGAATAAAAACTTTATAGACTATGTGCGAGAGCTGCATCTTTTTGTCCAACAAGTCTCTTTATGATGAGCTTGAGAAAGTGTGCAGCGTGTTTGTACATATGTGTGTGTGTGTGTGTGTGTGTGTGTATGTTTTGTGTGCACGTGTGGTCCGACAGTCTCAATGCTTCCCATCCTTTTGTTGTCCTCTCATCTGCATCTCCTCAGAAATACACTTCTCTCTCCTCTGAACCAGTCAGTAAGGAAGAAAAAAAACAAAAATAGAGAACTAGCCAGTCTGCCAGTAAACCAGCTGAAAGGAGTCTGTCAGCCAATCAGCTTGCCCTTTACAGTCTATCAACTGTTTGTTTGTGGTCACTTGTATTCCCCAGCGGTTTGTGTTGATCCAGTTTCAGTTCAGTTTGTGACCATAAATACATGTAGACTCGCTGGTACAGCTAGTCCACAATTAAAGCTCCGAGGTGGAACAGCAAACACGTGACTGTCTGCTCCTTTGAGAGCAGGAGAAACCAGTAGATCATCTTAGCAAACATAATCTGCTGCCCGGTGGTCCAGCCAGTCCAGCCGACCCAAGGTAAACTACAGAGAAGGAGGGTGAGAGGGGGGCTGAGGGGGAAGAAAGAGAGGGTTATATGAAGAGGGCTAGAGAGAGAGAAAGAACACAAAGAGAGCAGGGCTTCTCTCTCGTCTCTCGTCTTCATTTGTGTCTCTGGAGAGCTTTCCTCTTCCTCCTCTTGAAGAAACAGCAGCACCTGCAACACACAAATTACTTCAAATTAGGGCTGAACGCTTCTGAAAGATCTAACTATTTTGACTGATAATGCAATTCTGATATGATTTGCAATATTAGAGGGAATTATAAGTTGGCATGGTTACCGTGTCAGAACCATTGTGCAGAACTGCAATATTTCACTTAAAATTGTATTTCTTACACACATTTTGCGACACGTTTAGGGGGAAAACTAATGATATTGCGATAAAGATTCAGATTTATTGTTTAGCCCTACTTCAAATACAGCTCATTCAATTCTTTCAAATATACTTTTCATTTATTTTAAGTAACAATGAACTTTGTGAGTTAAACATGTGAACTCCTGTTCAGTTAACCAATTAAAAACACAGATTGCTTTTGTCACGTCACTTTATGACCACAGAATATAATAAATGTAAACAGAAAACCAGCAGACCTTTTGGACTATCAGCATTTTTTTAGTGAAAGGTCAACACTTCCTAACGCTCTGCTTTTTACAGTAAAATTGACTACGCCACAGGAAGTCTCGGTGACAGTCACAGAAGTAACTTAGCCCGGGTTTGTAAAAATTTCAGATAAAAGGGATAAAAACTTAACTTATTAGACAGGTTTTTCTAAGAGTAACACCAGGCGTACACAAGCTGTGCATTTGGAGATATTATAATATTTATTGATAAAAAGGCCATAAATAACTATTGGCCTTTACTATAAATAACTAGTATATACCCAATTATCCCTGTCAGTAGTAATGACACAAAGTAAGCGAAGTACAAACAAATGTTTAGTAATATTTTTGTGTTTTTTTGTATTTTGCAATTAATAAATATAATTATGAAAAAAAAATGACATTTGTAAAAATAAAAGCCTGTGTCAGATGTGTAAAGATCGAGCAGTTTATTGGCTACACAATAAAAGAGTCCTCGTGGGACTGGACTACTGCAGGCTCCGTCTGTAAACAGAAGAAGAGGGCTGGCACTTCCTTATCAGGTAGACACTGATTGGCCTTGATGGCTGTAGAAATCGAAACGAAGCACCGATTGGCTCAGATCAAGTGTCAATCGAACGCCTAATTTTATCAATGTGACTATGTTCAAGATGGAAATGTTTTGTACTGGAAACGATGTGTGGACATCGACAATGAAACCGGAAGTGTTTTTTAAATCATTACTGCCGACGGGACAATAATGAGACATCATAGGTAAGTTATGGGTTTGACTGCGAGTGTGCTTGCTTATGTGATATGCCTACTGTACTTTCTGTTGTGATTTTGATCTCAAAACAGTTTATCTCACTAAATAGATGAGATTCGAAGCTTTCTAAAAATATGCGGCATTACGCAATAACTCCAACTACAGCTGACTGGGCACAACTGTAGTGCCTCTTAAGAGGTTAACTGATGTGTGCGTGACCTTACTTGGTATCATCAGCCACTTCCACCTCTGCATTGGCTGTGATTGGTGCGTTGGAGTGTCCTGCAGTGGGGTCGTCTGTATTCAGCTCCCCATTGGTTGAACTCATCACCTGGAGGTGAGAAATGGAAGAGAGGTGGATAAGAGCAGGTGGACCAATGCCCCTTGCATCACGTCCACACTAAGGCAGATACATCTGAAAACGCTGTTCATGAGTGAAAACAACAAGCGTCCACAGCTGTTTTACACGGACACACCAAAACAATGGAGAAGCAGATAAAAGCCATCTTCTTCTTTCTTCCACATGTGCATTACAACCAGAGAGCAGTGACAAACAGAGCCCAGGTCCTCAGTCCACCTGTGTCCTGCTCTCCATCCTCACAAAGCAAAAGACTGTTTTCAAAAGTAGCCATCTTAATGTGGACGTGGTATTCCATAAGAGCTGTGACCTCCAGGGAAGCTTCAGGCATCGTCAACATTCATTTTGTTGCCATGCAAAGTAGCGGCGCAACAGCAGCAGCCCTGACATCACATACAGGCTCGCACGGTTTTGCTACGACTGTTTAGTTCCTTTAAAAATTTCACCCATCTCTATTTTTTCCCCATCCCTTCAGTGCACCTGACATGCCTGAAAAAAAAAAAAATATTTATATTGTTTTAATGCAATAATTAATAGCTCACCCACTCCATGCAAATACTGCAGAGGCTTGAGATGCATTAATGTAAATGAAGAACGCAACAACATCTACATTTCAGCGAGCTGCACTCACAATGCCACGATGAGCTGGCATATGATGAGCCTCATTGTAGGCATCATAATGACTTGTTTGATATTGGTGGTGACACATAATCATGAGAAGATTCACAGTGCCCGTTTGCTTCTTTGTTTTCATGTTTTATTTCCCTGTGGACTGCAACCAAATGATATCCTGTATGCTGGAGTGTTAAAAAACAAACAAAAGGTGGCATATTTAACGTGGCGGGAGCTGCTCTGCATACGCGAGCCTCATCTGTTGTGGCTAAAGTAAATCATCATTAACTCTAGTTTGCTGGACAGAATGAACTAAATCCTAATGTTTCAACATGGATTATGTAGCATAATGTGTCATTTCTCAGTAAACATCAACTTTGCAACACAAGAACTACCTCATCACCACTACATGTTGCTCTAGCGACCACTACAATCAAATAACAGCATGTATGAGGTCTATAGCGCATGACGCAACCCTGCATTTATCAGAGTTAAAGGCCAAATGAAAGTTGAATTTTTCTTCACTAAAGTCCTGTCACACAGAGTTTATATATAACAAGGGGATTATAAACTCACACCAACTCTTATGATCTCAGCAATAACTACCAACGTCACTTCTGCTAATTTTCTATTGTTTATTCTAGTTGTTGCTACAAACACAGTCTGAGACGGTGTCACTGCTCAGCCTCCATCATGTGTCTCTACACCCTCTTCTCCAGGCCACAACCTTCTGTCCCCTTGCAGAAAGTCTCCATTATTTTAATGTGAAAAAGGGCACGTTAGTCTGAAACATAACATGGATACACTAGTGTTTTTTGGAATAACTGAGGTTGTGAGGAAACATCCTTGCAGTCAGCCCTGCTCTGTCTTTGAGAAGTTCATGCAGGTAGACAGATAGACAGGTAGGCAGACAGACAAGAAGCCAGCAGAGCTAACGCTTCCTCTCAGTACCTGGACGGACCCGCCCAGCCTATCAGCAGTGAGATGGGAGCCCAGCAGCTCTCGATTGGTCACTGGAGTGGGCTGCGACTCACTGCCTTTCCCCTCTGGAGACTAGAGGAGACAGGAAGCCGATCGCAGGAGAAACGAGATGGGGGTGGGGGAGGGGAGGGAGGGGTGGTGGCGGTGGAGAAGGGAAAAGGAGAAGAGCACAAGTAAGATGAAGAGGAGGCTCGCCATGGAAAGGGGAAGACAGGGTGGAAAAACAAGAGAGAAGAAGGAAAAGCAGTAAGGCGAAGGAGAAGTGGGAAGACAAGCAGATGGAAAAGAGGAGTGGGTGGGTGAGGAGCAGTGAGGGGGGGGGGGGGGGGGGGGGGGGAGGAGAATGAGGAAAGAGTGAAAAAGGAAAGAGAAAAGAAATAGTGAGTTCAGAGTCAGTATTTGGTGGAGGAGCAACAGGAGGGTGAGCACCGTACAGTAAGTGCTCAGGAGACTGCCCAAGTGTGGAAGCCCCATGCCGAAGGGGAAGGAGGGGCTCTATTTACTGTGTTGCCTCAACCTCACCTGCCTCACAGGCCTGCAGTGCAACCTAACTACTGGTGCCTTTGTAAACCTGGACTGATACGTTTGTGAATGTAAAAGAAGGAGTGGGCTGTATAACCAGTACAAACCGCTCAACACATGCACAGATATTGATTGGGAAACACCATTTGTTCTGCTATAAAGTGGGTTGGAATTGTCAGGCCACATTAAGTATTTTAAAAATGCTTTTTCTTATCGAGATAGTTTTTGATAAACACTCACATTATCACTGATGTATTTTCTTCAATACACGTTACCTGGTATGAGCAATACATTATTCACTCCTCTCCCCAGTTAGTGTCAGTTGAGCACAGCCTACAGAGCAGCTCAACAACAGATATGAGACGTGCTGCTCCATGTTTCACCTTTCTCTACTTCCATCGCAGAACGTTTTGAGAGGAGGTCATTTTACAACAAAAATCTCATTTTACTCCTGCGCTGATCTGTGTACAATAACACAGTGATTCAACCGACAACATGAGCCTAGCATAATATACAGTACAAGGACATACATCTTCGATTATACTGCCCTTTGTCAATGTGTGGCTTGTTTGTATGAATGTGTATATGGACTAATGTTGTCACGGTTCTCCAATATCCAATTTTGATAAAGTACCACACAAACTAACATTTTTTACCATTTTCAATAAATAGCACAGCAACTGGATTTCTATAACACATGAACACATTGAATCATTTTCCTGTCCCGTGAGTTTCTGTTTTCTGTAATAAAATTAAATCACAGATGCAATAATTAGGTTTCCCCAAAAAAGCTTTCACGTCAAACTCCAAATGCATCGTCACAAACTAAATTCAAAGATACGGAAGGATTATATTATACAACATCAGCCCAAGAAGACGCAGTCGGACAGATAAAGATTTTTTGATGAAAATGAACATCAGGCACAACATATGTAAGCTGTGGATCCTACAGCTGCCATCCTGCCTGAAGACGCAAACAACAAACCTCCCACAGCCTCAGCGTGTTCAGGCTTTCCTGTCCATCAGTGTCAAAACACATCTACTGTCCACCCTCGCAATTTTGTAAAACCGTCACACATGAAAAAGTCCAACCAATACTTTACACTGGCATTATTATTATTATGTTACCACAATGTTTCCATTATCTGGTAATTACTGGGTTTTTTTTTTTTTTGTTTGTTTTTAACAGGTAAAATCTGTTGAAGTCTGACATATTTAATTTTCTCCGGTCATAATGTCTGGTGACAATAATTACCTCTACGCACATTTTGAATTGTATTAAAGGCTAACATTTCCTCAATTTATTATCACTCCGTCCCCTTCGTGCTTAATGAGGAATGTGCTGAACCAGCCATCCAAACCATTATTATTATTATCATACAAACGCACAACGAGATGTTGCTGTGAGGAAAGCACTCCACGGTTATGGAGGCTTGAATTTCTTAGCGTCCTAGGACGTCCTCATAAGGGCATTTCAGCTAAATATATCCCAAGTGCAGCAAACTGGGTGGAGGATCCTCTTGTTCTTCATTTCGTCCCACATGTCTCACACGAGTGCAAGCCGCTGCAGTTCAGCGCGGGAGCGGTCACACAAAGGTAACGGTAGGCGCTGTGGTTTTAGAAGTAAAATGATGAGTCAGCAATAGGTTACTGCTACATTTCCCTTTGTTTTCAAAGAGTTTTTATTCTAGGCTATTTTATTTATATAAACAAACGGATATTATTTGATTTCAAGTCGGCAACACCATGCCGTATCGAAAATGTTATGAGTTATTAAGCACGTTAGTCTACTGACCAGACTTATTTTATGTTATTAATGTATAATCAAAAGTAGTACTACTACTTTTCACTTAAATTAAATAAATCTATATAACTTAATGATGTCAATCTCTATATAGCCTGCCTAACAATTGTTTTGAAGCACAATAAACACTTTCAAACAACTTTCCAGCACACAGTAATTGGTAAAGCAGGGTTTCCATTGTCTATCGAAGTGGTACAAAAAATATTAAAACTATCAATAACAACTTTATTGTAGTCCGTTAACCTTTCCTAATTTGCGGCTTTCTTTAGTGTTGATTATTTAGTGTTGTTAATCCTGCAGATAACCTGCTTTATCAAGTGGAGGAAATAAGAAAGTGACAAGGTAGCAGTACTGTGAATGAGAGGCTGCTTCGTGTGGCCAGCAGTGTGTATCTGATGTTCAGTGAGAAAAAGGATGACCTTTTCACTACACAGGCACATACATGCTAGGGCTGCGGTCGAAAAGTAAAAAAAAAAGATGTCCTATGTTTTTTCTTAACCACTTTTCCTTGACCTCAATGGAAAACGTCATGAGGTCAAGGAAATATGTGAAGGAGAAACCATAAGGACCATAACACTTACACAGGGCAAAGTAATTATGCAGCGGCGGAAGTTATTGATGTGGGTTTGCTATCGTTTTAAATGTTGCTGCTGCAAGGAATTGTGGGACAACATTGTCTCCTTTCCTTTGGTAAAGGATGGTACAGTGTCCCCTCTGCTAAAGGAGATGAGAAAGGAAGCACCTTTCCTTAGCAGTTAGAGAACTCTTCCTCAACTAAAAAGACTTTGTGATCGCAGTCATGGTTTTTAAGATGGTATTGACAGTTTGTCAGTTTCTCATGTGCGGAATCTGTTGCAAATATTCAGACTCTACTAAAATCATGTGAAGTGCAACACTAACATGACCATGTTGCATCTGTGTTCAGAGTGAGAGCGTGTACCTGGTTTTTGGTCTGCGGGGCTTTCTCTCGGTTGCTTGTTTGAAGTGGAGTCTCACTGGCGACTGGACCAATAGGAGTGGGCTAAACACAAAGGAAGTATGGATTAACAAGGGATCAGAGGAAGGAAATACACATTTGGTTACATTTCAATTATGAGGACTTTATATCCTATTATTGATCTATTGCAGTGGAGCCCAACCTTTTTTCTCGTGACCTATGAAAAAAATGTTTTGTCATCTTGCGAATCCTTGTCACATGGTGCACATTTTGCTCCGAGGTGGCCGCTTCAACCAAACAGTGATTTTTACTTCTCAGATCGTTTCATTTTTGCCAATTACCCAGTAATTCATGAGTAAGATCATTGATTAAAAAACAAACCCTGGACAATAATTCTAAACATCTAAAGGTTTGTTGACCCCTCACCCCGTAATCTTTTTATTATTAGGCATATTTAATAGTATGAAAATTGCCATTCATTCATTTAAATGTGTAAATAATTAATAGACATGGAGAGAAAAAATGAACAGACAACGACTGTGTGCTCACTTTTCATGTCAACACACATGAAGCAGATGAAAGTTTTATTTCCCTGCAGTGACAGCGGAAGCCATTAACATCACTGAGAACATTTTACCTAAACAGACAAATATTAACGATGCAATTTTACTTTGCCTCAGACAGACGACTTCTCATGGCTGTTTTAATTTTATTCTGATGACTGAACTTGAAATCTATGGGAAATACACATCAGGAGACTTTACTGGTGTGACAGTCTGACAGTGGTCAACCACTTTCAAGCGGCACCTGCCATTAGGAAACGGTATATGCCGGTGAACCATATACACCATCAGCCACGGAGACGCGCTGTGAGTTACTTAACGTTACGATAGGTCACCCTCAGTCAGTTCTAATCTGTGAAAACGGCAGACGGCCTTCAGATTTTTCCGGTTTTATTTATCCCACTCAAATGTTAAACCTCACTGCTGAACTCAAAGATGAGTAGTATATATATATATAGTATATTCAGATTACAGTTTGTAAAGAAGCTTAAACATGAAGGAAAGTCTTTGACTTTCTGGAGGTATGGAGGAATTAATAGCGTGACTACTTTTTTACAGTAAATCAGCCAAAAGATTATACATCACTGTTGAACTGACCTCTCAGTACTGACCTAAACCTAGCAGTAAGTTCAGCTCAGACAGCTGACTGTGTGTGCAGCAACTAACCAGTGGCTTTCCAGTCCAGTCGTACTGGTAGTCAAAGATGTATCCATTCCTGTCAAAGAGGTCCGTAAAGAGTTTCCTCAGGTAGTCGTAATCTGGCTTCTCGAAGAAGTCCAGCCGACGCACGTACCGCAGGTAGGTGGCCATCTCTTCTGTTACATACACACAGGTACCAAACCCACACACACAGACACACACACACACAGACACACACACAGAGACACACACACACAGAGACACACACAGAGACACACACACACAGACAGACACACAGAGACACACACAGAGACACACACACACAGAGACACACACACACAGACAGACACACACAGGGACACACACACGGACACACACACGGACACACACAGAGACACACACAGAGACACACACACACAGACACACACACAGAGACACACACAGAGACACACACAGAGACACACACACAGAGACACACACAAGATTTGATCAACATATGCTAACCTGATCATATACCCAACAGCTTCACAGAAACAGTGATTCTTTTTGTAGAAGCGTGTGCATACGAACCCGGAAAGTTTTCACACAGGACTTCTATTGGTGTGTCTCTCTTCGTGTCTCCTATCTTCTGGTAACGTTCTTTCAGAGTGTCAGCCTAATGAAGACAGAGACATAGAGGAATTATTTTCCTAAGAGGTAAAGGAAGGATGCAAGGCTGCTGAAGACGGGATGAAGGGGGAAGAACAAAGATGACTGAACTGCTTCCTCACCTTGAGTCCCTGCCAGGGTAGGCTGCCTCGCAGGAAGTACATGAACATGTGGCCTAGAGCTTCCAGGTCATCGCGCCTGCTTTGTTCTGAAAGACAGAAAAACCAAGGCTTAGATTACTCTCCACCACGACAGATCTTAATGGTTAATGGTTTACAATTGTGATGATACATTAATCTTTTGGGTTATTTATTCAGCAAATACTGACAAAATAAATTTGAAGATGTCACCTTGGGTTCTGGAAAATTCTGGAAGGCATTTTTCATGATGCTCATATTTTATAGACTAAACAATTAATGAAAAAATAATTGTCACATTACTCTGCAATGAAAACAATAAATAGTTGCAGCCCTAATAATTTCTCTGAGGGAACCCACCTGTCAATTCAAGCGGCCACGCTCTTAAAATAAGTTGAACGAGTGAGTTATATAAATATTCAGCCCCACCTGGTCGTCTATGGGAGAGCACCATATGTTTTCCGGGGTAATTTTTAATCACACAAAGCTCCAATTGGCTCAATTGTTAATCCTTCCAACAGTATGCTTCTTCTTTTAATTACCAGTTAAATGTAATAAGTTACTCTGTGGTACTTCCACATCACTCTTTGTATTTACATTAGTGCTTCGCTTTGCATCAAACTCTCTCCACAGATGTTCTCTGGTAGAACTGTTTGTATTCATTTTGTTGGGGTTTCTACAATACTTTTACCGAACTCAGCAGAATCTTATTACTTTCCTCAGAATTGTAGAAAGAAAATATTAATATACAGAACATATTGAAATAAACACTAAAAGAAACCAGAACCATTTTGCTGAGGTTCTGCGAGTGATCACATGCACACAGCCTTCACAAGTCTTTAGACAGCTATGGGTGATATGCTATGGATCTATGATTTGTGGTAAGAGTGGTATATGTGTGCATATATAGCACAAGGGAGCCGCTCACCTTTCCCCAGATGTGTATTGATGCTCATATATCTAGCAGTTCCAGTCAGACTCTTGTGTTCTCTGTATGGGATGTGTTTTTTGGTCTCTGGGTCTATGTATTCCTTCGCCAGGCCAAAGTCTATGATGTGGATGGTGTGTTGGCGTTTGGAGCCAGGCCGGCCCACCAGGAAGTTCTCCGGCTTTACGTCTCGATAGATCAGGCTTCTGGTGTGGACAAACTCCATACGGGTTATCTAAGGGAAAGAACACAGCAAGAAAGGCTGAGCTAAGTGATCCAATAATAAACTAAAAGTGTTTTTGAGATTTAAAAAAAGATTCTGTTATACCAGCTGTATGGCTATCATGAGTACAGTCTTTAGAGAGAAGGTCCGGTCACAGAGGTCAAACAGATCTTCTAAGCTGGGTCCAAGTAGCTCCAGAACCATAGCATTGTATTTACCACACGGTCCAAAGTAAAATACCTGCGGTACGCCCTCTGGATAAATAGACAAAGAAAGGACAGTCAGAACAGGAGTTGGACATGGGCACATTCATGAATAAACACAATACATTGATCTGTTGCCGTCTGGCAAGCGATACTGAAGCATCTGCTGTCGTACCACCAGACTACAGAGCAGCCTCTTTCCTCAGGCTGTAGGACTCCTCAACTCATCCTCCACACTCCGACAAAATACATTGTTCAGTTTTTTCTTGTGTTGCATTATGGGACTACAACTTGCATTTCATTGTGCAACCCTGTGTTGTAGAATGACAATAAATTAACCTTGAACCTTAAAAAAACATCAATCATCACTGCATCCTTTTGAGAAGTAACTGCAATTCCCACAGACAGCAGATAAACTGTCAGCAGCTGAAGGCCACCACGCTGTATTTTATCCTGGGGTGGGTTGACTCAGCCCACAATACAATTCTTAGCTCAACATCAAGTTTATGATATATGATACATATGTACTGTATATGCATATGTTTCCACTGCAGAGAGCCAGGGTTTAATATCCAGTAGCAATTATTCTGGCTTGGTCATGTGTGCTAATGAACTTAATTTGTCAGGTTGGACACTTGCTGCACTAACAACACATACTGGCTGGTCTGAGTGTCGGAACAATAGAGGAATAGCATGAACCTCCCATGTGTTACAATGGAAAGAAAGTGTGAAGATATGTCCGAAAACATAGAGCCTACACCCTTCCCAGGTCAAAAGTACAGTTAGCAGAAGAACTGCAGTGCATAATGAAACAGGCGTTCCAAATTGGGGGAAAATATGGGGGAAATCAGCAGAAAATAAAGAGAATATGGCACTTCTCTTTGAGAAATCATGGTAAAATCATAATTATAAAAAGTCTTATTGGCTTATTGTCACAGCTAACTTCAATGTAAATGTTGGTCACATGCAAACCCTTCCATTAAAACTCAGCTGATTGTCACGGTAGAAGACCTGACAAGTGGTTCTCACCTGAACTTCCCAGCTGTTTGTAGAAGCGATATTCTAGGTGGAGCTGTGGCGCCCGCGACTTGATCGGCTCCTACAAAGGAGGACCATGTTTGAATTAGAATAGTTCTGTCACAACAGAGGTAGTAAAACTCATAAAACACAATTCATAATACCAATTATTTGACACTACTACCATATTCAGTCCACTCAAACCCAACTTTTATGTTCCAAGTATATGATGGTTTAACTACAATGTGAAACAGCGTTTTGTCCCTTTCAAGTTTATTATTTTATTCTGAAATATGGATTAATAATGGTCCTTCTCATTATTACAGGACACAATTTAAGTGTGTTGCCCTACGATACTATACACTATATGCAGAGAACTTATTTTGTTTTACCAGTTTGATAGCCACATATTCATTGGTGTACAGGTTCTTTCCAAGTCGCAGCTCTCCAAAGTTCCCACAGCCGATCTTCTTCCCGACACGGAAGTTTGGTCCAACCATCAGAACCCCGGAGTTGGAGCTGGTACCCCGGCCACCGTGCCCTGATCGACTTCCCGTCTTCCCAGGCATCCTCTTTCCCTCTTCCGTCTCCCCCTTCCCTCCACCACCACCACCACCACCTCCTCCTCCACCACCTCCTCCTCCACCACCACCACCTCCTCCCCCAACTCCTCGCTTGTCAAAGTCCATCAGT
>NW_021166901.1:0-2500 GCF_900634415.1 Cottoperca gobio | reverse complement strand
GAAAGTTAAATAGTTTACTACTACACCCACTAACCTGCATGCAGCCTCACATCCAGTAACCACTACACTGCATGCCATGGGCTACAAACCTGACCTCAATTAATAAGCAACTGGGACAACAGCTTTAACAATTTTGCCACAAGAATAATTATCTGACACACAGGAACGGTTTCTTAGATATGCCAATTTAGACTTAAAATCAGCTTGAAAACTCTGTATCCGCACCTTACACACCATGTGCTTGTTGCATAAATTGTGTTTGATAGATAACAAAAAGTGAGTTTTATACAAAAGTAATCAACAATGCAAACACATCAATAAACGCGGGGGAAATAAATGTGCATGGGGTGATTCACGTGCTAAGAGGTTTTTACGTGCACTGTATTTAGGTATATTAGGATTATAAAGTATATCAAATACTGATAAAAAAAACTTCAGAATACCTAAAAAAAAGAATAGACCTTGGTTCCATATTGTTTTTTATCTAGCTCTCACCCTACACCAGGTGTCCTCAACATTGCTGGATCAATCAAAGAAGTGTATGGTGTCTTTCCAATAAATTATCAATGACCATTCACAAGTTACTCTATTTTCTTGTCTCTAATAGTGACTAAATGACCTTTACGGCTGTCTCCACATTGCCAGTCCACCGTGTCCTACAACAATCGTTTTTAGTTTTGGTATTACAATTGTTTTAATGTATTGAATGTTTTACATTTGCGTATCAAACGCACCTTACAGTATAACTAGTTAATGAGTGCATGTAGTACTGGTGGCACCTATGTGATCGACAGTCTTTATCCCAATCTTGAATCTGTTCATTGCGAGCTCTTCTGAGCAGGCAGTACAACGTTCTGAATTACATTTGAAGGGAAATACAGTTTATATCTAGCTGTACCTACATGGCCTTCTCTCACCACCCACACTCCAATGATTAACTTAGCTTTCTTAATGGTCTCTAAACAATGGTTTAGATATCTGTGAATACTTAAAAGCCAACCTAATAGACCTGTAAAACACAGCTTTGTTCAAGATCGTCGCATCTGTCACCATTTCAAAATTGGCAACATAAAGCTGTTAAGGTGATGAGCTGTTTGAGCAAAAGAGCCAGAGTTTGCTAATGGAGCTAATGTTAGCTGATACGACTGCAGCAGATTTCAACATTAAGGGAGCAGCAACTGTTCAATCTGCTAAATATACGCCTGCAATCGCTACCCGACGTTAGCTGGTAACCTATTTTGGAAAATATAATAATATGGTGTTACGGCACGTCAAACTATTAATCGAGCTAGGTAACGCAGGAAGTTATCTTTAGGCCACAGTAGTTTATGTGTGAGTGTTTGGCCTCGGTGTAGCTTGTCAACGTTAGCGTCATTGAAACAAATTTGAAATAGCAAAGTAGAGTGAATGCAGTAGCAAATGAAGCGAAGTAATGTCAAATAATACACAGACGACAGTAGTAACACGCAGCGGTGAGTATGGTAGCTTGTGAACTATATCAACAACTCGCTACCCAGCTAACTTTAGCGTTTACTCGCCTCTGTGGTCGTAACAAGACGTAGCCTGGTAGAAGCTAACATGTTAGCCAGCCAGCTAACTAGCCAATGTTGGCTAACGCTGAATTTCAGCCCATACATACAGTCATTCATAAACATAGCTAGCTAATTTAACAAACAAATGTGTGCAAAGTTCAAAAAATATGTTACGTACCCAAACAGATTTTCTTTCTGTCGCTATTTTTCTAGCTTGGAATAAATGCTCTTATTTTCTTCGTCTCGTTTTCCTGCTCATCTCTTTTTCTGTGGATGTTTGGCTAACCAGCTGAAAAGCCTCGCCAATGACCATAACTCAATTTGCGTAGATGAAGCAAAGTACGGCGCAGTAAACGGAAGAGGCAAGCGTAAACTGCTTTCAAGAATACTGACGGAAAATCTGTGTCCGCGAATGTGTGTGTCTGTGTGAGTGTAGCCTACGTGAGAGCTGGTCATGCACACTTTGATTTGTGGAGAGAAGTTGTTTTGCTTTCACCAGCACTTGATGAAATAACAGTAAGTGTGTGTGTATGCTTTTCATACTTTGTGTGTTTCTAAATATATGTATCGAATCTAGACATTATGTTGTATCGGCTATGTACACAAGCACATTTTTATTTGAAATAAAATCTTAATATGTAATATTTGGTTCTACAGTTAATAAAGTCTGTTAGCCAGAAAAATTAAGCATATTGAAATTCTCCCTTCTGGTGCTCTGTCAGGCCTGCAGCATTCAGTCCTTGCTCTTTTGGAGGGTTGTTTGCCTTCAGTTTGGTCTTCAGTAAGTAATCACATGCTCATTTGGTGTGGTTTGAGGTAAAGACTTGGCAACTGTTCCAGGGCCCTAGACCAGACCCCCAAGTGCCCTAAAATCCCTAGTTCACAGTATGTCAACTGTTTGTAGTTTGATTAACTGCATATTTTTTAGGAATTTGCACCACCAAAATACAATATCAAAAATATATCGT